>NC_081346.1:71844767-71875639 GCF_029784015.1 Lycium ferocissimum | reverse complement strand
ATCCGAAACTCACACAAATGAATTCGAAGATTTCTGTCGTGGCTAAAGTCCACCAAGATAGAATAAGTGTTTAAACAGTCCTAGAGTTGGGAAATGTAGTTCTAAAAAAAATGAAAATTGTGAAATGCTAGGGATTTCTGGGTACTCTCCGAAAACGTTGAATAATCCCTTCCCCGCTAAAGTTCACCGGAGAAGGAAGAATCAAGTGTGGTAGATAGTTGTGTCCCTCAAAAACACTGAAAAATCCCCCCTTCAATTGAGTAATTCTTCATCATTTATAGAGTGAGGATGAAGAGGAGCGTATGAGAGAGATGAGCGGGGACAGAGGGGAGTAGAAGGAGCAATTTAGGGAAAAGGAGTCAAAAAAGGAGGAAACATGTGGAGCCCCAAAAAGAAAAGAAGGAAAAGAAATCAGATTGTGGGAGATGTGTAACGTGAGATGAGGAAAAAAAAAAGATAGCTTTCCTTTTTTCTTTCTTTTTTTTCTTTTTTTTTTCTTTTTGGGGTAGATAGCTATTATCAAGAATCTACCCCTTGTAAAATAATATTTTGATGAAATAAAAATTATAATACGTTGTTTTAAAATATGAGCTTCAAAATGAGTCCAATATTGATATACTTCCGAGCAATTGTTTATGAGGTGAAAATTGTTGATCCTTTCTCCTCTATTTAATTAATCTTGGGGTTCTAATTTAATAACTAGTACAATATATATCATGCGAAGATAATTAATAGTAAAAAAAAAAAAAAAAAAAAAAAGTTTTTTTATCAAAATGTTGTCTTGTAATTAATTTAACGAGTCCGAACCCGAAAATGAAACGATGACTAACCGTCTAAAATTTGCAGTAAAGTAATGCTCATAATGTTGAAAATAAAAGTAGCGATATTAATAGTAGTATCAATAAAAAATAAAATAGTAAAAAATAAAGTATTTAGCTCGTTAGTAAATTTAGACGCCCGAGTGAATAAAATTAAATAAAGGAGGGACAAAATTGGGTGTCAACACCATATTTGAAGTATGCTTGGCCAGACTGACAAACTCCAAATAGTAGTCCTGAACTGATCTGCCATTCTGCTTAAGCTTCAGGAATTGCTCAGCCCTTAGCTTCCCCGACCTCACCGGCATGAAAGTGGTCTGGGAATGCACTTGCAAACTCATCCCATGTAGACGGCGCATCCTCACCCTCGGACAATTCCCAAGATTCATACCATGTGTTAGCAATGCTCGCACCGACGAGCTCCAAAAGTAGGCTGCTTCGGTCAGAATCGTCATAATCCTGAAGATTTTCTGAAGAGCATCAATGTAGTCCTGAGGGTCTTCGTCTTTCTTTGTCTCCGTGAAGACTGGGGATTCATTTTGAGGAAATCCTTAGTCTTAGAAGACTCTTCATTATTTCCCCGAACTTGACCCGTTCCTCGACGTTGGGCCGAGCCGCTACCGGTTGTGTGAGCATATTGATAGCATTCCTAACATCCCCATCCGAATCGGTAGGAGGTGTAAAAAAGAGAGCGGTTGGGGTTCTTGTCCGAGTCGGAACGGTCTCTTCGCGAGTTACTTCGCAAAGTAGCCCCTTGGCTGGTGGTAGCCTTTCGGTGTATTTCTCTTCGGCAGTATTTTACGAAAATACGTACACGCATGAATTAGAAAGACATCCTAAAAGTCTTGCTCTAACCGCACGATCTAGAATATGAAAGGAGTGAGACAATCACGAATGTCTTGGTGGTCAACTGTTTATATGTATGGGGCCCTCACACATATAAAAGTGACCCCACTGGACACGGTTTCATAGACTCTCTAAAGACACTTGAACCTAGGCTCTGATACCAAGCTTTGTCACGCCCCGAACCATGGTCTGGGTGTAACACGGCACTCGGGCCTTGCTTGCATACGTCCGAGCGAACCTCATGGCTTGCTTATCAACATGGGCATCAAAACAATATAATCTATATGATGCAATTTAAATGAATCATGAAAATATAATTTGCGGAATAAAGTCTTGAAATTATCTCATAGCATGAAAATTCATGAAAACGTAATAGTATGCAAACATGAAAGCATAACTGACTCTGTGAACTAACATCTGTCTATGAAACCTCTAAAACATGTCTGAATACTAACTACCAGGACATGGCCCTGGACTACCATAAATTGAATACTAATACAGACTCCGTGTTGAACCCCGAGAGGAGTGGGGCTCACCAATAAGCTGATAACTGAGGTGATCCTACTTGCGCGGTGTGTGTGCTCACGAAAATCGGTATGCACCGTGGAGTGCGGGCCCGAGCAAAAGGGACGTTAGTACATTGTGAATAGTACTAGTATGTAAAACTTCTTTGAAATGAAGAACATGGCACAACATAGGTATAGGACATGAACTGAAATGAATGTAACTTGAACATGAGTATGAAACGTGAGTAAAGTGCGAAAACGATAAATCAATGGAAATACATGTATATAAAGCTGCTTGTAACGTGGGGAATGCTATAGTATAACCGACAACATGATCCGGTACTTGCGTCTACCCGGCGGAACACTCACACCTTGCCGGGATATGATATTTAAGTAATAATAAGCATGTAAGGATCCAAAGCCGCATAATGAAGGTGTTGCCTCCTTGCCGACAACCCTTATCCTACGGTGGCTACGTAGTTTCGGGCTATCCGAGCCTTCTCGGTTAACTAAGCAATCCCAAAACATGAACATGATATAGTTGGCTAAGAAGCCCATGATTTTCGTGAAATAACTTGTAAATAACTTGTAATCATGATTTCACGAAATAACTTGTAACATGGTTTCATGAAATGTCTTGTAATATGGTTTCATGAGATAACTTGTCGTAGTCTTGCAAACATGTTCTTGATTCATGAGTAATAACAATAGTTCATAATTATATATAATTGACTTGAAAACATGTTTGTAACTTGCTACATAAAATCATAAAATTTCATATAAACATAATGAGAACACATGAGGAAGAATTCATGATTCATGGATTAAGCTAGGGTTCCTAATAACCATAATGGAAGATTAGGAATACAATAATGAATATAGATACAAAATTCATATTCATAAATACATAACTATGGGCTACCAATATGTTGGGTTTAATGCCCTAGGGTTTGAACTTCATGGATATCAAGAAACGGAGCATGGGGAAGAACGTAGAGATTCCCACATGTGGATGGAAGTTCTACATACCTTAATTGCTCCAAAATCTTGAATTAAAGACTTGAATTTTGGAGAAGATTTCCTAAATCTTGATTCTTGAACCTTGAGATGGGTTTTCTTGAAAACCCTAGTTTATGAACAATGATTTCTTGCTTAGATTATTAGATATATATATATGTTAGAATTGAGTTGGAAGGGTTTGGATTGACTTACCTTGATGTTTTGGATTGTTTCTAGGGCTTGGAATTGTGAATAATGAAATAGAAGAACTCAAGACTTGGATTTATACAAAAATGAGGCGGAGGTTATATGGACATATTATACGGTCCGTATAAAGTTATACGGTCCGTATAATATGACCATATTTTATCATGGTGGAACAGAACGTCGGTTTGGAGTGTCCTGAAGTACGGACTGGTTATACGGTCCGTATAAAATTATATGGGCCGTATAACCAGTTCGTATAACATGATCGGTGAACGGACTGCACCGCGTCTCTTCAGTAAAATGGCCATAACTCTTTGTACAGATGTCCGTTTGACCCCCATAATATATCGTTGGAAAGGTATTTCAAAGGGCTACAACATTTATTCAGGAAGTTTTCCTAAATTCCTAATAAATAAAGGGGTTATGATCATTGGAAGTCAGACCTTCTATAACCTCACTTGCAAACATGCCCCGTAGAGTGGCTTCCAACTTTGCTTTGCCCAAAGACATTTCTTATGACTTGATTAGTTTTCAAAATACTTCCTATAACCCTCATATTGGTTCCATTATGTTATCATCTTATGAGTCAAACCTTCGCCTTAAGCTACGAGGTGTTACAGGTTCAACAAGAACAAAACAGGAACTACAATTCCTAGGGGTTGTGAGGAGGGGAAGCTTGAGGTAATGCTGGAGGGGAAGCTGGGGGTGACGGGGGGGGGGTGCGGATATTGTAGTCATTGAGTGTCTCTCACCAAGGAGCTCACCGAGAATCTTATTGATTCTACGATGCCGCTCGTTCTCAACTCTCGTGTTCAAAAAAGGTAACGGACATACCACATGTCCTCCTCAAGGCGACACACAGAATCTTGTAACGTGGTAATGTTGTCGGTTGCAACTGGTACTTCCCATAGCAATCCGCCAACACGAGGGTCAGGGGCTTGTGCAGGAGGTGCGGGGGATGGGGGTTAGCATGGCCATTTAGAATGTCATTTGGGATGTGGAAGTTGGTACTTTTAGAACTCAAGGAGTGTTTTGAACGAGTGTTCAAAATCTTTTTTATTTTTTTTATTTTATTAACAAGGCTGAAAATGATGGGGATTTAGTTGTAGGGAATAAAAGCAAGTGTCTTTTCCATTTCTCATCAAAGCATTTATTGTAAAACCCATTTTCCTTGTTTAGTGGTTGAAAAGTTATATTGAAAAGAGATCATATAGATGTAATAATGAGAAATAGGACACAAAATATTTAACCCAAATCATATGTAGCTGTATAAGGGGACCCAAGATTCTAGTGCAGTGGACGCATTTGGAATAAAATGAAAGACAGTTGGGTTTATAGTCAATTCAAGCAATAGTCCAAATTTTCACCCGATAATGTGCAGCATTAAAAAACACAATTTTCTGAAATGTCATAATTGCCCTCATGGTCAGCAAGCATGTTGACCATGAGGTGTGTGCTTATGCCCACTTATATATTAATAGTAGATTCGTTTATTGGAATATCGCTATTTTATTTTGTTAGTGACCGATAGGGGCGGCTCAATAAAATTGGTGGCCCAAAGCCTAATCTTAACAAGAAGTCTCAAGTATATTCAATAAAACTAGCTCATACACGTACATGTCGTGCGCCGCACGTGCATCTCATGAAATAAACTTAGTTGGAATATGGCCGGTACGATTCTTATGCATGAAATGTACACATCGTTGTTTTTACCAACCGTTTCTGGATAGCACTAGTTATTAGTTTTCATATGCTTCAATTTTCAAATCTATTTTAAAGTTTTCTTTTATTTTTGAATTAAATAATTATACTTTTTACTTTAAAATACTCTTCTTCTTTTTTTTTTCAAAAACTAATTTATAAACCTATAATAGTGAAAAATGGAGCCTCAAAATTTTGGGCCTAAGACCTTTGCTTTATCGACACCCTAAAGCCGATACTGATGACCAAGTCATGTTTTGTAGTCATTGAGTGTCTCTCACCGAGAATCTTATTGATTCTACGATGCTGCTCGTTCTCAACTCTCGTGTTCAAAACAAGGTAACGGACATACCACATTCCTCCTCAAGGCGACACACAGAGTCTTGTAACGTGGTAATGTTGTCGGTTGCCGCTGGTACTTCCCATAACAGTCCCCCAACACGAGGGTCAGGGGCTTGTGCAGGCAGTGCGGGGGATGGGGGTTAGCATGGCCATTTAGAATGCCATTTGGGATGTGGAAGTTGGTACTTTTAGAACTCAAGGAGTGTTTTGAAGGAGTGTTCAAAATCTTTTTTTTTTTTTTTTTTAATTAATAAGGCTGAAAATGAAGGGGATTCAGTTATAGGGAATAAAAGCAAGTGTCTTTTCCATTTTTCATCAAAGCATTTATTGTAAAACCCGTTTCCCTTGTTTAGTGGTTGAAAAGTTATATTGAAAAGAGATCATATAGATGTAATCATGAGAAATATGACATAAAATATTTAACCCAAATCATATGTAGGTGTATAAGGGGACCCAAGATTCTAGTGCAGTGGACGCACTTGGAATAAAATGAAAGACACTTGGGTTTATAGTCAATTCAAGCAATAGTCCAAATTTTCACCCGATAATGTGCAACATTAAAAAACACAATTTTCTGAAATGCCATAATTGGCCTCATGGTCAGCAAGCATGTTGACCATGAGGTGTGTGCTTATGCCCACTTATATATTAATAGTAGATTCATTTATTGGAATATTGCTATTTTATTTTGTTAGTAACCGACAGGGGCGGCTCAATAAAATTGGTGGCCCAAAGCCTAATCTTAACAAGAAGTCTCAAGTATATTCAATAAAGCTAGCTCATACGATTTCTTATGCATGAAATGTACACATCGTTGTTTTTACCAACCGTTTCTGGATAGCACTTGTTATTAATTTTCATATGCTTCAATGTTCAAATCTATTTTAAAGTTTTCTTTTATTTTTGAATTAAATAATTATACTTTTTACTTTAAAATACTCTTTTTTTATTCAAAAACTAATTTATAAACCTATAATAGTGAAAAATGGAGCCTAAAAAATTTTGGGGCCTAAGACCTTTGCTTTATCAGCTTCACCCTAAAGCCGATACTGATGACCAAGTCATTTTTTTTTTTTTAACTATTTTACAGCCACCATTCACCATTTCTCTTCTTTGTGGAGTTTAATCCATCAGAATCTACAAAGAAGAAATACTATATGACAGCTTAATAATATTGACCTAAGTATGGTACTCATTGAATAATATTCAAAATCTATGTAAACAAATGACTTGATCCTTTCATGCTATAAAGAGTTATCAAAACTACACAAAGAAGTGAAATTATGGATATTATTTTGTTAACTCGAGGCGAATTCAAAATTTAAATTTTATTTGTTTTTTAGCATTGAAATTATCATTTTTCAAAATTATAGGTTCTAATATATCAATTATTTTAATTTTAATAAAATTTTACACAAAAAGTTATACTCTACGTCAAAAGTATTGGATTCACGAACTCGGTGCCATTGTGTCCACCTCAGCCCCAACTTCCATTCGGGAACAAATTTTTTTTTTTTGCCCAACTTCCATTCCGGGAACAAATTTTTTTTTTTTTTTTGATTACCCTATTTGGGGAACAAAATTAAAGACCACCCTCTTTTGCCCGAACAAAATTACCATTTTCAATAAAAGACTCAAATTCCAAATCGAGAGAGACGGATTTAGAATTTGAAATTCATGAGTTCTTACAACAATTTCAAGTTAATTTATAGTAATAATTGAGTTCACAATTAAATACTTATAACTATCTAGTGAAATTCTTAATACAACTACACGAACCTATCTATTGGTAGTCTTTAATTTTGACCCTGGTGTTTCGTTTTTAAATATTTCTTTTAATTTTAATTTTTGACCCATTTTTATTTAGTAGGCTTAAAAAAAAATATAATAAAATAAAAGAAAGAAAAATTACAAAAAATATGCTTTATAGGTTTTAATTTTGCTTAGCCAGTTATTTATTTTAAGAGTATTTTTTTGTTTTAGTTATCTAGAAATAGTTATTAAATATTTTTTGTTTTTACATTTAAATAAAAAAATAAAAATGAGCAAATGGGATCATGCCACTCCATCACAAAATGACAAAGAGTTATAACAAATTTTATCACAAAAAGAGGAGGAACACGTGATAAGAGTGGGAATAATTCTGAGTTAAATTTGATACCTCACACACAATATAGAAAGGGAATCTTTTTCTGTTTTTTGGGGGAAACCATTATAAGACACACATAGTTTTTTCACATAAAAAAAAAGGGGCATAAATAAATTGGGGGTCCCACTCCTTCTTCACTCACATTTCCCACAAATATATAATACATACACACAAGAAGAAAAAGGGGGAATAAAAAAGGAAAAGGGACACAGAGAAATATAGATAGAGAAAGGGGAGACGGACAGAAACAGAGAAAAAATTCATCCATCATCTTCTTCAAATTTTCCCGAACAAAATTACCATTTTCAATAAAAGAAATAAAAATTGTCTCACTCAAATTCCAAATCGAGAGAGACGGATTTATTCGTTGTTAAACGAGACTTTGAAATTGCAATAGTGAAGGTCCATTCTTACAACAATTTCAAGTTAATTTATAGTAATAATTGAGTTCACAATTAAATACTTATAACTATCTAGTGAAATTCTTAATACAATCTAATTGCGTATTTAATGAAGGCATTTGCTTTTCTGTCTATAACAATCACTCTACAATTCACTATAATAATCTTGTTTTTTTTGGTACTGATCTTTAGTATGTTATATAATATTATTCTCTATAACAATATTTCGCTATAGCAACCAAAAAATATTGGGACAAACATCATCGTTATAAAAAGGTTTGACTATACATATACAAGAATGTCAACAATTTTTCGGACGCTTAAAACCGAAGCTTACTAAAATTCAACAATAAAAGTAGCGCAAAATCGAGCGTTCGGGACATAATTTATCCAAAAATAGTTTAAGCTAAGATAAGTCGAACCCACTTAATACACCAATAATAAAAGAGCTCATTTCCTTTTGACAGTGATTCATAGGACAATAAATAATCCCTATCTATAACAACATTTCATTATAGTAATCTTTTTTTCTTTTCTTTTTTTTTTACCGATCTTTCATTATGTTATATGATATATTTTCTATAACAATATTTTTATACTATAAAGCAACTAAAAATTATCGGGACAAATTTCAAACATCATTATAATATATTTTCTCTAACAATTTGATTGCAACCAAAAATTATCGGACAAAACAAACATCATTATAAACAGGTTTGATTGTACAAAAATTACCGAATTCACATAAACCCGCCATTCCGATAAATAAGGCTGAGCTATCAACTCTTCAAGATAAATAGAGTTGAAGTTCACCAAATTAAGCACCACACACAAAAAAAAAATGGCAGAAATTAGAGACCAAAAATTGCCTCATGCCTTAGTAATTCCAAACCCTTTTCAAGGCCATATAAACCCAACAATTCATCTAGCTTTAAAACTTGCTTCGAAAGGTTTCATCATCACTTTCGTCAACACTCAATTCATTCACTCTCAAATAACAAAAGCCCAATTAACATCATCAGAGCCCAATAATGATGATATTTTCTCCAAAGCCCGTGAATCTGGGCTTGACATACGTTATTTAACTATTTCTGATGGTTTTCCATTAGATTTTGATCGAAGCATAAATTCATTGCAATTTTGGGAAGGTTTTGCAAATAATTTTTCAGGTAATGTTGATGAACTTGTTGGGAAATCAGTGAAGGATAATTGTGTTGATCCAATCAATTGTTTTGTTGCTGATACTTTCTTTTCTTGGCCATCAATTATTGCCAAGAAATATGGGATTGTTCATGTCTCTTTCTTCTCTGAACCAGCTTTGGTGTTTGCCTTGTATTATCACATGGATTTGCTTAAACAAAATGGCCATATCGGCTCTGACGGTACGTCTACTGACATATTTAAGATCATAAATTTTAATGATATTTGTTAGAATTTCATACCAAGACAAATACCATCATAAAAAGAAAAAATGTTTGAAATGAGTAACTGCGAAACTGTGACTATGGTAATCTCATTTAAATTTAAGTTGTTTGAGAGAACACATTTTATTTACTTAATTATATTATGTCTTCAACACACCTTTTCACATGTGTAGCTGATTTTTCTATGCCCCAAGCAAGTAGGTATTCTTTTATATAATATGTGTCGATGAAACTCAAATGTTGAAGTGTATGATTATATCATCTAAAAATTTAAGTAGTTAGAAAAAACACACTTTATGTAGTTAATTATATTTCGTAAATAAGAATCATACAAGAAATCACATGTAGATAAGTTGGTTAAATTTCGATTGATGCCAAATTAATTATTTAGTGTAGATTAATGCGCAGGAAGTAAATATAAAACTCCTAGTACTGAAAAATTATTTTAGGTAAAGATATTCGTATGCAATTATTGATCTTATATGCTGATTCCTATTTAAAGTACGTTATCTTGTGAGATTTCCGCATGCTTGCCGTTTATCCACGTCTCTTTTTTGTGGTCCTTACAAAGCTGCTGTTTTCTCGAAGTTCTATGGATTGACATGAAAACTATTTACACAATTTGGTTTTGTATAAAGTAATTATAAGTAAATTTTTATGATAAATAGTAATTAATAATATGATAAAAAGAGTAATAATTAATTGATCTTTCCAAAAGGGAAGTAAATAGTAGTACTCCATCCGTCTCAAAATATTTATCATTCCTTACTAAAAATATTTATCTCACAATATTTGTCGTTTTATTTATCCAAGACAAAATTAAGTGGCTTTTTCCCATTTTACCTTGTATTAATTACCAATGAGTTGATTTTGTGAGTTCACATATCAACACCTAAGAGGTTTCATCATTAATAGAGTAAATATTTATTGCGGAGAGAGAACATAATGAAATATATTAAGAGGGTAAAATAGTCAAAGTGTCACCGTTATAAATGCTTTCTTAATAGGCGTATAAATAAAAAATGCGACAAATATTTGAGATGGAGGGAGTAATAATTAAGGCATGTTTTCACTTGATGAAGGTATAAATCTTAATTATTCAGATTTTCATCATTAAGAATGTTTGTTTTTGAGGTTTGAATCTTAATTATTCATATTTCAATCATTAAGTATGTTATATTAAGATGTTATTCGTTGAAGAATTTATTCAAAGGTGACATTTCACGGCTACTTTATCAACTTTCGATGCTAACCACCATTGATGCCGACATCACTCACCATTATCCACTACTACCATCTACCATATCTCCGCCGACGCCCGCTACCATCTAATATTACCATCCTCATCCATAACCACCATCACTGTTGTCGTTGACCCCCCCCCCCCCCCCCCAAAACAATTATCAACCACCACCACCGACGACCACTCATAACCACCATCTTCAACCACCACAATCGACTAGTCATAACCACCATCTTCAACCACAACTACAACTGCCGTTAATCACCACAGTTAGTCATCACTACCACTGGCCACCATTTACAATCATCACCATCTTCACCATTATCACAACAACCTCGATTAATACTGACAATCACCACCATCAACTACCATTATCACCAACCACCGCTATCCGTCATCAACGTCATCATTAACTATAACTATTATCCACCGCGATTATCATTCATCACCACAAACTATCACCATCAACCACTATCATTAACCACCACTATCAGCCACCATCATCACCAACACCACCTCTCGCAGACCCACAAATGCAATTGTCTGCCACCAACCATCATATATTTTTTTCAAAATATTTTGTTGATATATTATTAGTGATTATTAAATTTAATATTTATTAATTCTAAATAAAGACAATGTTTATACATCCAGATAGAGAGAAAATAATCAATCTTAATTATAATAACTTAATATGACATATTAATATTCAGATATATAATCTGATTCAATTTTTTTAATCTTAATGTTCAAATATATATTCAAATTCAGACGTTTTAATTTTAATTAAAACATTTATCAAGGCTAATACTTGTAACAACGAAATAAACGAACAAGACTTCTCTTTCATGAAAAATACGATGCTTCTCCATTTTTTAACCTTATAGTATAATATAGCACTGTCAACAAATTGATATTTCCATTATTGTTGAACAGAAAATCGCAAAGACCCTGTTGATTATATTCCTGGAGTTAAGTCTATTGAAGCAAGTGACTTGCCCTTCTTGGTCCAGAATCCAATGGTGGACCAAAGTATCTACAATGCATTTCAAGATGTTAGGAAAGCAGATATCATAATTGCTAACACAATTGAAGAACTTGAATTGGAAACTGTCACAACAATTCAAGAAAATCTCAATTTCTACTCAATCGGTCCAATTGTGTCCGCGAATTTCACTGAATTGACTATCCCGAGTAGCCTATGGTCTGAGATTGATTGCACCCAATGGCTCGATACCAAGCCCCGTGGTTCGGTCTTGTACATCTCATTTGGGAGTATAGCCATTGTTAATAAAGAAGATATTCTTGAACTAGCTCATGGCCTTATGCTTAGTGAAGTTAATTTCATTTGGATACTTAAGTTAAGTCAAGATGAAAAAAGTATTTTGCCCCTTGAGTATGAAGAGAAGGTGAAGGATCGAGGATTGATCGTGCCATGGTGCAATCAAATGAGAGTGATTTCACATTCAGCAATCAGAGGTTTCTTGAGTCATTGTGGATGGAATTCTGTAGTGGAAAGCATTTGGTGCGGGGTGCCATTAATTTGTTATCCTCTGGTCACCGATCAACTTGCTAACCGAAAATTAGTGGTTTATGATTGGAAAGTTGGAATCAATCTTCGTGATGGGGAGTCGATCAAGAGGGAGGAAGTACATGACAAGATTAAATATTTGATGAACAGAGAGACTTCGAGCAATTTAAGGAAGAATATTGCGCAGGTGAAAGAGACATTTCATAACGCATTGGCGATGAATGGATCATCAAATGTTAATTTTAACAAGTTAGTTGAAGAACTGAAGATGAGGATGAAGATTAGTTTAGCTTGAGAGACGTTTTTTAAAAAGAGGCATTTAAGGAAGAAAATTTTCTTTCTTTGTTTTCCTTTCTTCTTCTTCTTCTTCTTCTTCAAGTTAATAATATTTCTTGTGGAAAGGACGTATTTTTGGATTTGGAGGAACTTATACTCGGAACTTTAAGCTTTTGTTTAGGCCATTGAGTTGGGCTGGGCCATTTTCTAAGGTGACGATCCAGAATGGCCCAAACCAAAGTATGTGGGTCATTTGCACTTTTGTTCTATTTTGTGCTGGTCTTTAATTTTGCCCCTCAATGCAAACAACTTTTTCTTAAATTAAATTTATATTTTCAATATTTAGAAGTTTGATTTTGAAGACAAAATTAAAGACCAGACCATTTGAAGGGAAAATTAAAGACCAACCCATTAAATTTATATTTTTTTAAGATCATAACATTCCAAATTAATATTATTGGTCTTTAATTTTTGCCCTTCGCATTGAGCTTTCGCCGGTGCCTTAAAAAACTTATACACACTAGGTAGAAGTTTGATTTTGAAGCACAAAAATTAAAGACCAGACCATTTGAAGGGAAAAATTAAAGACCAACCCATTTGAAGAGAAAACTTGCCTTGCGAATTTTTTTTTTTTTTAAAATTTTGACCGTGCAATTATATTAAGTATGTTGGTCTTTGAACTTCTCTTTTCCTTCTATCCTAGATTATGGATTATTGTTTTATTTGAGAGAAGAATTAATCTAAATAGCCACTTATAAATTGCCTAAGTTAAAAATAGCCGATGAATATATATTATATGTATAATTGTATATATTCAATGTAATTTATGTATACTAAGGTAAAAAAAATCAGTAAGTCTAGTTGGCTATTTATATTTAGAATATTCCATAAAATAATTCACCTAGCTATCTAATAAGTGGACCAGCACAACATCATTTGGTAAGGCAGAAAATGAATTAAAATAAGAAAAAAATTGTAATTAATCTACTAATGGCGGAAAACATATTTACACGTTCAATGTAATTGACTGATTCCAACAGAAGATTATGTTTACGTACATTTTTATAAGAAAAATTCTTGTACATATGCATAGTTCAATTAAAAAAATAATGCATTCAGTTAAATTCAGCATTTAGAATTAATAAAATTAGCAGTGTTAAAATAATTATGATCTTATTATATGTATACATGTAATAAAAAAAATACTACATAGTTCGAATAAAAATAATGCATTCAGTTACTATATGTACATATTATTTTAAAAAATTACTTACATATATTTATAGTTCAAATAAGAAATAACGTATTCAGTTAAACCAACATAATCCGCTCTACTCCACCTCAATAATTTTTTATGCATGAAATATATATATATTTTTTTTTATTCTCATCCGATGTTTGGTATCTACATTAAAACCCGATTAAATTTAAATTCGTGTCGGAAAACCTCACATTGAGAGGTAAAATGCTTCCTAACAGTTAAACACTTGTTAGTTTTATTCATGGAATATGCTCTGAAGATGATCATATGTAGATGAATATTCTGCCACAGAGGCAGCTGGTTCCATGATGTCTTGGAACTTACTCGCTCCGTCCCATAATAAGTGCCACCTAGCAAAAAAACGCATATTAAGAAAACAATAACGCAATGTGAAGTTTACTAAATTATCTTTATATAATAAAAATAAGGTACTTTTTCCTCTTGTTTAGAGCATGCACAAAGTAATCCTTTAGACATTGGAAATCCAACAATACCAAGTTACTATGTGGCTTTTCCAATCATGATTTAGATGTTACTTTAACTTTAAGTTTTTGTCTAAGGGTAGAGTTGGAAAAAACTAGCCAATTTATGTCTTAGTTTCCTAAAGTGACACTTATTATGAGACAAAAAATTTAGGCTAAGGTGACATTTATTATGGGACGGAGGGAGTAAAAAACAAATAGATACATGGAGCTTGTTTGGATGGGCTTAAAAAAACAGCTTATAAGCTAAAAATTTAATTTAATGGGTATTGACATTTTAGCTATAATTTAATTTAATTACTTCATAGCAAACATTTGTGTATTAATGACATTTAGTAACATATATATATATATATATATATATATATATATATATATATATATATATATATATATATATATACATGCAAAATAGAATACCATCAAACTATTCACTTCCAACCCAATCCTTCCATCTCTCTCCCCTCTTGTAAACTCCCCACATAAGCCGCCGGCCACCACCGACCGGCCTGAGTGGAAAACATTGCCCTTCAAGGAAACCGGCACCCTTCCCCTTTTCCCTTTCTTTCTCCGGCGGAATTTTTTTCCGATGCCGCAGACGAGAAAAAACCATCATCGCCAACCTCGCTAGACGCCATCTCCGCGAACCACAAAAAAAAAATTGAAATCGTTCGCATTCGAAAATACTTTGCCGCAATGTTAGATCCGCAATGTTAAGAAACGAGATCCCTAGTTTTTGCCGCAAGTTAGATTCGCAAATTGAAATCGTATCCGTACGTAACCCTCGCTCATTTAGATTGTAACAATGATTTCATAAGATTCATTTTGTGTCATTCATTTAGATTGTATTCCTTTTTTTATAGTGTATTTTTATTTTTGTGTATCTATATTTTTATGTATTCAATTTTTACTCGTTGTATTCATCAATATAGCGAGCTCGTTTATGAATATAGATAATTATTTCATGAATACAGTGAAAAAGTAGCTACAAATGAATACAATTGAGTTTCATGAATACAGCAGAAACAAATTATATACAGCGAAAAAAATGAATACAACAATTATTGGTGTATATGTATTTAATTTTTACTCGTTGTATTCATGAATACAACAAGCCAATTTATGAATACAGATAATTATTTTATGAATACAGTTGAAAAAAAAATATTGTATTCATGAATACAACTAAAAAAAAATTTGAATACACATGTGGGAGCTAGGCTGATTTGCTACAGAACGTAAATATCAAACATTAACGATGCAAAGTGTTTAGCCCCCAAATGTTTGCTATTTATGTAAAATGCCCAAAAAATAAGTTGGGGTAGGCCAACTTATTTTTTTCATTTCAAGTTTCGCTTTTATGTTCGCATAAGCTAAATTTAAACGCCCAATTAATTTTTCGGGCTTATTTTAAGACAAATTAAAATGGGTTCAACCTATAAAACACTCAAAAAAATCGAAACAATTTTATAAGAACTTATAAAGCCCAATCCAAACGGCTCATGGTCTTGTAAACTAGAAACATGGGGGTGCCTAAAATTTGCAAGTGGAAAACATTGATTAAAGAAAAAACCCATACTCCTATTATAATTGGTCACACAATCCAAGCTTCAACATTCTGAAACTCTGAAGCCCATTGGGAAAGGTTAAGAAAATAGATTTTTACATCCTTCAACTTGTAAGAATTTCAACTTGTTTCTTTCAATCAGCGAGAATGCAGGATTTACTGACATCACTAATCTAAATTTATGTCGTGTAAGAGTCACTATCGGAGATCATAGCTGGTTGAAGTAGAGGTGAAATTTAGGTGCAATTTTGAACTCTAATGAGATTTATCATGAATTGACAAGCTTTACGCCTACTGTAAGTTATCGCAACCGTCCTCGACTCTCCTTTATCTGAGTGGCATTCCACAAGTCTATGTGCAATATGATCATGGAATGCCACATGACTGTCCTAAAATTCAAAACTTATAAATTTATAATCCTCCAGCCGCCTTATAAATTTACATTCACCATTATAAGGCAAGACTGAAACTTTGCCCACGTTAATCCTACTACTGTAATTGTTGTCCTTGGAAATATTTAAATAGGTATTTCCTGAGAAAAAATAGTTGTTTTTATTTCATAATAAATTTAATTAACAAGAACAAAAATGGTCTAATAAACAGTAGTACCGTAGTGGTTATAGATCCATTAGATTATGACCTCTCTTGGTCTCTTAGGATAGTCACAGGTTGCTTTGCTTGTCCTGTTGGCTTACCAAATTCGTGGTTTTAATATTTTATTACCAAAAAAAAAAATAAAAAAAAATCCTAGTACTATATTATTTCCATTCTATAAACCAGTTTTTATTTTTTATTTTTTTTATTTCATTTTTCTTGAAGAAGCCGCCATATCATCACTGCTCTATCATTTTTCTTTTTGGCAGACCAATCATTTCTACCTACGGCATGTGCAATTTTTATTTCATAATTTTAGGATCTGTGGGTATATGCTAATCAACAAATTATTTATAAGTGTCAAATGGTGGTACATTATTTTAGTATCAGAAATTGGAGTGCATGTTGCGCTGTGATAACTGACAACATATTATTCATATTCTCCAACCAAGGGCAGATTTAATTTGCCACGCTAAACCCAATAATTTTCGTTTTTTACGCATGGTTTGTATTAAAATTTATTAAACATATATATGTAAAAATTATAAATTTAGAACTCAATAATTTAACCGAAGCTAGAATTTGAACTCATAAGTTCCTAATTTGATCCTTGTCCGCAACATATGTGAAAACAGTTTGTAAGGGATAATCAGATATCATAATCTCCCAAGCTAATAAGGTAAAGATTTTCACATATATATATGTCAACGATAACAATGTTTTGTAACATGTCGTTGTGAATTTCAAGAGTTACGGAAGTTGGTATTTTAAATTTTATGATGTTTTATAGGTGGAAGATTCGAATTTCAAATATTAGGCTTTTGTTTTCTTAGCTTGAGCCCCTAGGCCCTAACTAACCTTAATAAAAAAAAAAAAAAATCAAATGCGACATCCAAAAAGATAAAAAGAGATTTAAATTACAGATTAGTGTTACAAGAAGAAAATGAAGTACAAACAGGAGTGGACAAGGAGAAGCAGCAAACAGATCAACATGGAAGTTCTTAATCAAATGCATAGGATGGAGCGTGATTTTTTTGGACAGATTATTAACAATTTTTTGCTGGACTATTGGCAGCACCTTCATTAGGAATGTGTTGCAAGTCCTATGTAAAACTAGTAGGTTGTTTTTGTACTATAGTTATGATGTCCCGTGAGTTGTAAGTATAATGAGAACATAACTAATTAGAATTCTATCTAATTAGTAGTGTTCTTCTAGCTCATAGGGGCAGATATAAGAGAGGTTGTCCTCACAAATGCAAAAGAGGGAGTCATGGCGTAGCCCTCCTCCCATGTATATTTTTGGTAATATTATTTACAAGGTAGGGGTCGATGCCAAACCCCCCCAATGGCCATAGACAATTAAGTCTATGGAATTGGTTTAAATTTAAAAAAAATAAAAAAAATTACAGATTAGTGATCTTACAGTTCCTCATTATCCATAGGCTCACCCACATAAATATATACAATAACACATCTTTAATAGCGACAATGATGATAAAAGCAAGCAATAAAAATAAGAGTAGTGAAAAGAACTAGTAGTAGCAATTTAATTGGCATAAACTCTTCAGCACAAAAAATGAAAAAAGAAAAAAAAAGAAGCAATTGGCATAAATACTAAACGTTTGACAGACGACAACTTTGGACTTCTTGTTAGTCAGTATTTTTTATTGTTAACTCTAAGATCATGCAATAATTAACTTTAAGAATTAACAAAATCAAAGTGACCATGGATAAGTATTAAAACTATATATAAAAAACATATGTCTTACATTCATTGAAAGCAAGTGTAAACATCCAACGCGGATATGAATAGGCTCACTTACACAAATTTAAAAAGAGAAAAAAAACTTTAAATAATTGTTACTGTTCTTTCCAAAAATAAGAAGTTGCTCGTTTTTATGGGTTGAGGGCTCGGTGAATTTCTTTTCCTGCTTGATGTAACATTTTTTTAAAAGAAAAGCACAATTTTCAGAGTTTTAATCCTCCATTTTTAAGGCTGACTACTCAATTTAATTGTCCTTTCTTTTTCCTTTGTCATTTAATTGTCTTTATATACTGCGGTCAAACCTCTCTATAATTATCATTCGTTATAATAACATTTCATTACAACAACCTGATTTTCTCCGAAACCGATTTTTCATGTTATATTTCACTTCTCTATAATAACATTATACCTATAACAAGAATGTATATTCATTATAAATACACACTCTTTGTAAAATTACCTTTATGTAGCAAAATGATACTCAAACATTGTATAATAATATTTTGTAAGAAATATATTATATATAAAATATTAAAATATGTATGGTAATCATCAAGGGAAAGTTATTAAATTTCTTTTTAAAGAAAGTTTGGACAAAATACTTCGTCAATTCAAACGTTATATTATCACTAAAAATAAATTTACGAAACAACCCATAAATCAGAGAATCTTAAGTCAAACTTGAAATATTTAAATTTTAAATGCATATGTTCCTTAGATTTAATTCTTTTATCGATACGGTACAACCTAGTTATGGATTTGTTAGTTAATTTAATTAATAATAATGAAATATGAAAATTAATTGAGATTTTAAAATTAACAAGTATTTTATTCGTTTATAATATAAAAAGTACAATTTTTTTTTTGCATACTTTTATATATAACAACTAATAAAATCTAAATATTAAATGTCAATATACATATATAATAATATCTTACTATAATAATACGTGTGTAAATTTCGCATACAAAACTGCCACTGCAGAGAGATTTGCTACGCTCCATAAAAAAAGAATGACTACAAAGACATTTTCCCCTAATTCAAATGGAACAATGATGATAAGGCCAAGCAATAAAGTTAAACAGTGAAAAGTAGTAGTTTTACAGTAGCCGCAACAATTTATTTGGCTCTCAGCAAAAAGAAAAAACAACAATTTAATTGGCATAAACTCTTCAATTTACTATTTTTCCTTTTAAAAGATTTAAAATTCAATAAGAACAAAAATAAAGATAAAAGTAGCAGACTGGTAATGAAAGTTTCTTTTCTCGAATCTATTCTTCATCACATTGTTATATGTTTGCTCTAATTTTTATTGTCATTGATATTGAAGAGTTTTCTTTAGTCATGGGCAATATGTCTTGACGAATTGAAAGTATCTATATAATAGTACAAGCTTTTATTTCTGTGTTTATCAGCAGAAGAAAGAAAACAATTGGCATAAACTTCAACCCAGATATAGTCAATATTTTTTATTGTTAACTCTAAGATCGTGCAATAATTAACAAAATCAAAGTAAAAATAAGTACCATTAACCATGGTTAAGTGTTAAAACTGTATATGCAAAACATATGTCTTACATTCCTTGAACAAGTGTAAACATCCAATGCGGATAAGTTTCTATTTTACATTATCAATAGGCTTACTTACACAAATTTAAAAAGAGAAAAGAAACTTTAAAGAATTGTTACTGTTCTTTCCAAAAATAAGAAGTTGCTCATTTTTATGGATTGAGGGCTCGGTGAATTTCTTTTCCCTGCTTAATGTAAAAAGTAAAGCACAATTTTCAGAGTTTTTTAATCCTCATTTTAAGGCTGACCACCCAATTTAATTGTCCTTTCTTTTTTCCTTGTCATTTAATTGTCTTTATATACTACTCCATAAAAAAAGAACTAAAGCACAAATACCCTCAACTATCAGAAGGTCAAATATACCCTCGTTATATTTTGCATTCAATTATACTCTTACCGTTATACTATCAGATCAAATATACCCCCATCCGTTAAGCTGTCTGCGCGACATTTAACTAATACAAGACTAACATCAATGGCGCGCCACACGCACGCCACCTCGCCCCTAACCCATTTACCCCTCCCTTTCTATTTTTTCTTCCACCTTTAAAACTTCCTTCCCCTCCACCACCATTGCCACTTGACCACCGGATAAAGCAATAACCATGATGCTTGACAGTCAGAACTGCATATAATATTTAAAGCAAATCAAAAAACCAAAAACTTTGATTCTTGGATTGGAAAATAACAAAAAGCCCTCCAAGACGAATGGCAGTGAATTAGGCTGGGTCCAGTGGATCAGTGGCTCCTTGCCAATGGTACTACTCATGGCATTTTAGGCACCACCATGATTGTCACTTTTTGAACTATAGCCGGTGATTTTTTCCGATGCGAGAGAATGTTCAAAAGATACCCGTCCGGCTAAAAAAAATTATCTTAATTACTATTTAGAAATCAAAAAATAAAGTTTCATCTTTCAAGTTAGATAACAAATTGAGGGGGTCATGATGGCGGTAATGGTGACAATAGTGGTGGAGGGAAGGAAGTTTTAGTGCGGAAGAAAAATAGAGGAGAGGGGTAATGGAAACAGTAAGACCGAGGCGTATGCCACAAGATCCACCACCGGTTACAGCGCCACATTTGACAAAACGTTCACCTCGACAAACTTAATCTGGATAAGTGATATATTCGATCCAATAAGATAACTAAGCAAGTGTGATAATCGAATCCAAAGATAACGAGGATATTCTCACCCTTTTCCGATGGGGCCTCAAGATATTTGGCCCTTTTCCGAAAAAAGAATGACTACAAAGACTTTTCCCCTAAATCAAATGGAACAATGATGATAAGGTCAAGCAATAAAGTTAAACAGTGAGAAGAAGTAGCGGTAACCATTTAATTGGCATACACTTTCAATTTATTATTTCTTGTTTTAGAAAACTAAAATTCAATTAAAAATAAAATAGGAACTGAAATGAAGTCTTTTATGGATCTATTCTTCATCGCACTGTTATATGTTTACTCTAATTTTTTTCAATATTGAAGGGTTTTTCTTTATTCATGGACAATAATTTTCGGCAAATTGAGTGTATCTATACGATTGAAGCTTTTATTTTTGTACTTATCAGCAGAGGAAAAAAAAACAATTGGCATAAACAAATACTAAACGTTTGACAGACGACAACTTTAGACTTGTTCAACCCAAATAGAGTCAATTTTTACTTTTATTTTTTTTATTGTTAACTCTAAGGTCATGCAATATTTTATTTGTAGAGTTTACTTTAAAAAAAAAAAAAAAAATCATTAACTTATGTTCCCCGTCTCACCAAACCATATGGTCCACGTCCTCTGAGCCACCAATCCCTTCCTTTCTTAAGTCACTTCAAATTTTAAATTTAATTACTTCTTCTACTTGTACTTTATATGCATATTCTGAGATGCCAATTCTAAGCCACTAAGATCCAATAAATTTATTAACACACACCGAATCTAAAGTGCAACAACCTTTACTTTGTTGTTTGTAGAGATTTCAAAAAGGGTATCAGAGTTCTTAAAATTCTAAACATGGGATACCTAATTGTACAGTTTTAAGAAAGCAAAAATTGCAGATACCTATGGGTTCTACTTTTGGCCATCATGACTTCCAACTAATCATATTCCAGATGATTATTTGCTATGTTAAAAGAGTAAGATGAATCAGAAAATAGATGATTATTGAGCAAGGAAAAAGAGATGCAGTCTAGTTAACCTTTCATAAGGTGATAACTTAACCAAAATTATATAAGGAGAAACAATCTATACTCTAAATCATTGAGAGACTCTTAACACTCATAAGCATGCGTAGGACTGACATCTGACATGCAACATAACATGAGCTGCAACATTGATAGATCAACAATTGAAATGGAATCTCACTATGATATAATGCGAAAAGAATAAACTTTATCTTTACTAAAATCTTTATTTAGCACTGTATAAGCAGACAACAATATATACTTAACCAATTATTTGGGACTATGAGGGGTTTGGTTCATAAAATAAGGCGAGATATCTCATAATTGTTTCGCGTAGACAAATTTATATTTTGTTTGGCTGAAGCGTATAAATTTTATTCCAGAATAAATTAAACCAAACAACGAATAAATTTAATCTCAAACTTTAGTATTTAATATCCAATCTTATCTCATCAAATCCTTGTGTTATTTTATCTCGCCTCACATAGAGATAAATTAATCAAAGCGTATCGTAATTCAAAGATCGAATTCGGGATAACTTAATCCGCGAATCAAACGAGCCGAAAAGAATGAAAATAAGAAAAGATGCAGTCACATCTAAAATTATGGGAAAATCAAATAAATCTTATGAGCATGTTTGGTGCCTGAGAGTTAAAGGGGATATTTGAGCAGTCAATATCAATTGACTTTTTTTCCAATATCTATTGACCAAACCATGGCCCAATTAATGCCTTACCTATACAAAAACCAAATAAAAATAAATAAATTAGGTTTGTTTGGTTACTCAAATTATAATTTTAAAAACTTAATTCCTTCCTAGAAATTCCTTGCCCTCCTTTAATTCATTTCCCTTCCTTTTCCCCTTCAATTATGGAACACAAATAAATGCCACTTGATACTCATAAGACCCCCAAACACTCCACAAAACTAGTCAATCAATCATCTTCATCTTCTCCAAATCTCGAAAAAGCATCTTCAAAAAAAAAAAAAAAAAAAAAAAAAAGAACACTCATCATCATCAATGGCAACAAAATCATAACCAAAAACCTCATGCTATTATGATTCCATATCCATATCAAGGTCACATCACACCCTTTGTCTATCTAGCCATAAAACTAGCTTCACATGGCTTCACAATAACATTTGTCAACACACATTACATACATTCCAAGATTTCAAACTCACAACAATCATCTCAACAAAATTGCCAAATTATAAACAAAGATGATTTATTTGCTAGAGCACGAATCTGGACTAGACATTCGTTACAAGACAGTTAATGATGGATTTCCATTAAGGTTTGATAGGTCATTAAATCATGATCAATTTGTTGAAGGATTATTGCATGTTTTTTCGGCACATTTTGATGAATTGGTTGAAGATTTGGTTAAAGGGGACCCACCTGTGACGTGTTTGATTGCTGCTGATACATTTTATGTGTGGCCAGCCATGATTGCTGAGAAGTATAATTTGTGTTATGTTTCGTTTTGGACAGAACCTGCTTTGGTTTTTAATCTCTATTATCATATGGAACTCCTCAAGAAAATGGACATTTTGCTTGTCAAGGTTAGTGCCACTTTGCTTTCACCTTTTTTTTCTCCTCAAGAAAATGGACTCTGTCATGTAATTTTAAGTTTGAAAATAACTTTAGGAAAAATTAATCCAATAAGTAAAACGATGATATTTTTCGGCTATTTCTCATTAATGTTAACGGAATATCTGATTCAATAGATGAAAAGAGGGACAAATTTGATCTTAATACTTGAAAAGGGGCATTTTAAGCCATTTTTGACCCCTTTAACTTCTTTCTTTATGAGTGGGTTAGTCCGGGTCGGGCTGTCTTGCATCCTACCTTCTTTATCCCCTAGAATAGCGTTTACTAGTCACTTATGACTTACTTCTGAAAAATTATCAATGTCACGGAGTTTATTATGAAATTGGAAAAATCATGCATGGTAGCTGTTTTACAATTCCTCTTTTATCACTGAGTTATGTTTAGGATCTTAGCTTCGTGATTCGGGCTCTTTCTCTCTCGATAATGATATTTATCTTCCTCATTTCACCAACCAACCTTGTTTTTTTTGTTAACTTTAATGTACTGCCATTCACGCACTTCGAGTAATTTCTGATATTTTGAGGGCATATCTACTATTCGGAGTTTGGATCGATTTGATACTTCTTTCGCAATCCGTTCCGAAATCTTGTTTTACCTTGCATGTCTGATCACCTTATAGAAAAAAGTGTAACTCCTTTTCTGTCATTTTGCCAAAAATTCGTTATCAATAAGTAAATAAATGTGTATAAGTATTTTTTGTAAAAACATAATAATGTATATATACAATAGGCGACCGACGCCCTGCTTTAAATTAACATGGAATAACAATAATCAGAAAGTGAAATCTCAAAACCAACCAACATGTGAAGTCTGAGAACCAACCAACACTTTTTTAATAATCATAACGTTTCATTACTGCTGCATCTTTTAACTAAATCCAATTTTACGCGCATACTATTCCCCATCAACACGATCACATAATACTGTCCATCATGACTTAAACAGTTGGCAAAATCACATAGTAATATTTTTGCCTCATTTGAATATAGCCTCATTATTTTTAATCAATTTCATTAGTCACTAGGTGATAATTTCCCCTTTTAAATGCCACCGACTAATATAGTCAAATCATAACTTCAATTGTAAATTGGATTGTGACAAATGGACCTACATGTCTGGGGTAAAATGCAGGGTAGACCAGTGGAGTGGCCATGTGGGTCTCTCTTCTTTCTTTTTGTTTTTGTCCTGTTTTTGGTTGTAATCCCAAGAAAAGTTTAGCGGTGGTAATGGTGGTTAGTTGAGATACCAATTTACTACAGTACTGTATTTTCGATTTTCAGAACAAACAACTTGTTTTCTAAAATAGTTTATGTCTTAACTAGAAATGTTTTTGTTTTGTTTTCAGAAAAACATTAATGGTTGTTGGTTGAGATATACCAACAAAAGGTTTTTGTATGAAAACAGATTTTCACATGATCAGATAAATTAGTTAAATTGGTCTAATGGTGGCTTTAATGCAATTGTTTAGTTAGTTTTTTCTTTTTCTCTTTGTCTATTTTCGCATGTGGACATCATAATAGGATAGGTGTTCACACTAGGAGATATCTTAGAAATAAAAATAGAAATTTTTACACCACATAATAACCCAACAAAGTCAACAATAAATGTATAATTATGTGTTTACACGATTTTACATTAATTATACTTGTTATACACTGAATATACAATTGGTAACAACTAGGTGGTTGGAAACTTTAGCTGGCTAACTAAAAATATTAAAGATGCCTAAACTTTGCCAAGTCTGTGCATGTTTGGTGGCTTAGGATTTCATTTTACTATAGTATTTCAATAGCTGTCTTTTTAAAACGTCCTAGCATGGCCTTGACCCACTGGATTGTCAAAAGCATTTGTATTAAATTTACTAGAAAGGAGTTATTAAAATGCTTGTTCATTTTATATGTTTAAATTTGGACCATAGAGTTGGAACATAATTGTTTAATTTTAAGAAAGGTAGCTAATCATTCTTATATTGGAGAATCCTTTACTATAACTAATTATTGGTGCATAGTGGGATTGGTGAGTCTACTTGAAATTATTTGATGTTAATGATGTGACATTTCAGCTTATGAGTAGGCCTTCTTGTCTCAATATGTGCTACAAGTACCTTACACCAACCCACTATATTTTGGAATTTTTTCTTTTCTTTTGATTGAATACTTTATATTTGTGGGTGTTAACATCAAACCAACTCAACTTATTGGTGCTATTTTTATGATCTGAATAAATTATTTGCTCTTATGATCTGAATAAATTATATTTCTTATTTATCAGATAATCGCAAGGACACTATAGATTACATACCAGGAGTTAAAGCTATTGAACCAAGGGACTTGATGTCATATCTCCAAGCAACTGATATTTGGACTTGTGTCCACAGGGTACTCTACAAGGCCTTTGCAGATATTAAAAAGGCTGATATCATCATTTGTAATACAGTCCAAGAACTTGAATTTGACACTCTCTCAGCTCCTAAACAAGAACCAGCCCACATATGCTATTGGGCCCATTTTTCCATCTGGGATCACTAAGGCCCCATTCAGTATTAGCCTATGGTCTGAGTCTGATTGCTCTCTAATGGCTCAATAGCAAGCCCAATACTTCAGTTTTGTATGTCTCATTTGGTAGCTATGCTCACACTAGTAAAGAAGATCTTTAGAAATAGCCCATGTACTTCAACTTAGTGGGGTGAACTTCATTTGGGTTCTAAGGCCTGATATTGTGAGTTCGACGAGATGGCATTTCCCCCGCCCGTTGGGTTCGAGGAGAGTATAAAGACCGGGCTTGATCGTGCCATGGTGTAGACAAATTGAAGTTATCTCGCACCCTGCTATAGGTGGATTCTCATCACCGTGGGTGGAACTCGACATTGGAAAGTATATGGTGTGGTATACCGTTAATTTGTTTTCCTTTGTTGACCGATCAATTCACTAACCGAAAACTAGTTGTAAATGATTGGAAGATCTGGAATTAATCTGTGTGACAAAGAACGTCGTTACCAATTTATGCAGTCTCCAAAAAGGTTAGGAATTTTATGTGTGGAAATAGTACTCAAGCATTGAGAAAGGCAGTGAAGGAAGCAGAGAAAGACATTAGAAAATGCATTAGGACAAGATGGATCATCAGAGAAGAATTTTTCATCAATTCATGGAAGACATAAAGGTCAATGTGAGGAAAAGGGCTGGGCTTTCTAATGGGCATGAATTCAGCCTCTAATAAAAATGGTAATGGGCTGATCCATTGAATCTTTTGAAATCTAATGTTAATTTAAGAATACAATAAAGGGCCCAAGTTAGGTGTAGGAGTTTGGGATGGCTGCATTTGGGCTATGGTTCTATTCCTCTTTCTTTTCTTTTTTTGGCTATGTTGTGCTCTTTTGTTATATTTTTTGCTCTTTGAATTTTATTTTTGCTTAGGTAAATTCAGGCCACTGAATATAAAAGTTGTTTGTTCACTACTTAAATACTAGTTGAGTTTATTTCAAAAATTTTGGAGATGATAGGAGGAAAGGTCCTCTCTTATATTTTGACAATGTTATGTGAGGTTATTCAAAGAAATGTATAATGTTGAAGTTAAAAACAATTGCTATCAACGATGCCAATTATATGTTTTGATGGTTAGTTTTTCAGTTATCCAACTATTAGAGTTGATTTCCAAAATATTTTGTAGGCCGAAACTTTAGTTTCTCTAAAATAGGATTTTTTCATCTCATGAAAAATAAATTATTTGTCTAACGATTATGAGATTAATGCCACGAAAGGAATTTCTATTCTTTCTGAAACAAAGTTTGCTTCATCGTAGAAGTATTGACCCACACTTATAAAATTACAAGGGTACAAGTGACAACATATGGGAAAAATGATCCCTTCATTTGAATGTAGGTTCAAAATAGTCTTTTAATATAAACTGAACAATTTTTATTTCTTTGTACCTAAGGGCCTTTCTTGAATACCGTCCTAATACCTTTGGTGAGAGAAGGCTCACAGATACTCTACCTCTCTCCTGCATCCCACGATGTGAGATTTTACCGGGTTGTTGTTGTTGTTGTTAAAGTTTGCTGAAAGTTAACACTTTTACTCGTCAAATATTTAGCGAACTATGCCTCGTTAGATTTGACTTAAAACAAGAGAAAAAGATTTAACTATAAACACCAAAAAGTACCATCAAATTTTACAATATGCAACACAAAAAATATAAAATAGCAAAAATTACACCTCATGTACCACAACACTGTGAACAATTTAAAATAACAAAATAAAACTAATGTAAGAAATCAGAATCAAATCGTGAGTTACCACCAACTTCTCATTTTTTTCCCCATAATTTCCCTCAAACCTAACTGACAAGAATTCGGTAATATTTGACAGAAATTAAAGGGTGTTAATTTTTTATAAACTTAAAGGACCAAAACAGTTCAATACATACTTAATGGACTATTTTGAATCTATCCCTCAAAACACAAAGGACCAATTTTGTCATTTTCTCGTATTACTGATACTGAATTTTCTTTGATGAAAGAATTTGGCTAAAAGAGAAAGGCCAAAACCTTGCCTAATATACTATGAATTAATGCCTAGTTAGTTTGTTATGACCATTGTAAGGTGAAGAACGATTGAGCATCATCCATATATGTATATGTGTAGTGTTGG
Source organism: Lycium ferocissimum (assembly GCF_029784015.1). NCBI lineage: Eukaryota > Viridiplantae > Streptophyta > Magnoliopsida > Solanales > Solanaceae > Lycium > Lycium ferocissimum. The sequence continues at coordinate 71,847,523 of NC_081346.1, read as the reverse complement.
TCGAAATGGGTCATATTATATGACAATGAACGAATGAATATCGCTTTTTAATGTTTTAGTCGTCGTCGTCAGGAATTTAAGGGTTCTTGAATGCCCAATGACTTAAATTGATGTTGTAGTTGTTGTGGACTGATTTGGAGATTGTTGTACATTTAATGTATTTTGTATATTGATGAAAATAGCATTTAGAATGTGACCAGGGATACAAATCATGATTTGAAAATGAAGAAAAAGTTATAGGTGTCTCTTGTCAATATGTGGCCTAATTCGGCCAAGTTGGAGAAAAATTTGGATTGTTGGAAATGTTGTATGAATTGCTTAGGATGTCTTTTAAATATTGCTGGTATGGGTTCGGGTTAGTATGTGAATGTATAAGCGTCGATCTTGGCTTGAAGGTAAGCCGTTGAATCGAATTCATGAATGTTGTCGAATGATGAAAAGGAAAGCTATTATTGTTGTATTGCTTTCTGGATTGGTTGTTGATGTTGCTAGGTTGGTTATTGTTGTTGTTGTTGATTGTTTTTGGATGAGTTAAATTCTCGTGTCCTATTTATCGGGAAATGTCGCCCCCAAATTTCAGAGAATTATGGCAAATTTGGAATTTAAGGCCAAAAAGTCATTAGCTAATGTTTGGCATTTTATGACTTGTTTGTAGACATTGCAGGCCCGAATCGTAGGTTGGATTTAGCTTGAGTTCGGATTATATTGGAGAGCGTTTGAGGTATGTAAAGTAACCTTCTTTTCTTGGCATGCCTTAGTTAAAATAGGCTATGATTCAAGCCTCGAGGAAACTCTATTCTCGCAATCCGAGCATGTCTATAATTCGTTTTTGTTCCTTGGTATTCTTGTGTTGATATGACAAAACCCTGATCCTTATGACCTTGAAATTTATAAGTTGCAAAAGTTACATGAAAGCTGATTTTTTTTTTGAGTATATTCTTAACGATTCAAAAACTACGAACGCCCATAACTCCTCAAGCTGCAGCTCGGATTGCTTTGAAATTTTCGTAGAAGCTTGTATGATCTAGGATAAGTATGTTTTCCATAGGCGGGTCTACTGGCTCACGTCGTCCGTGGGTCCCGCGACGCCTTTTACGTAATATCGATAACTTTTGAAAGAAAATGTTGTAGCTATTGTTTCGATTTCCAATATGACTATTCTACTTATCTTTGATTATGACAATGATTTTTTACGTGATATGATTTTTTTTTTATACGTAACTATGATTTCAAAAAATTCTATTTGATCCGTTCCCGAGTGACGGTCGGGGAAAACTTGATGTGACTATTATCCCGATTTCAAGTACGTCGGGCCATTTGTTCGAGTTTATAATAATGATTCGATAACATACGATGACCTTAGATTTCACGGCGGCCCGATTGGTTGACGCTCGTCCGTGGGTCCCGCGACTTTTCTATGTTTGATTCCAACTACCTATTTTTAAAAGAACTTCGCCGTGGCTATGATTTCAACCGAGCACGACATTACTTAAGCGTCATTGAAATGAAATGAAGATTTCTCTATGATATGAATTTGGTACGTAACCATGGGTTCGAAGTCTGATATGATATGGATAATAGGGATGATACGATGATTCTATACAGGGTAGATCTCACTGTAGGGTCTGACACGCTATGTATATGATGACATGATTCTATACACCGAGACCCTCACTGGGAGGTCGGACACGCTATATATCGAGTCCCTCACTGTAGGCCGGGACACGCTATATGTATGTATATATGGATGATGAGGGCGATCTTATCGACGAGCCCTCGCTAGAGGGCCGGGACAAGCTATATGTATATGCATGCAGAATGATTGTCTGATTGAGATGATACGAACATGTATGGAATATGCTCAAGGCAAGTTTTGTGGTTCTCGGTTACCGCATCCACGGCTCCTACTCCTTATTTAAAGTACGATTCTGCCTGTTGTATTTCCCGGTTTACATGCTCGCACATATTTCGTATCGACCCCTTTCTTCTGGGGCCGCGTTTCATGCCCGCAGTACGTACGCACTTGTGATCCACCGGTTTATGACACCTCTTCTCGCTTATTCAAAGTGCTCCCCTTATTCCGGAGCCTACTTTTATATATATATTCGTTCGTTGCATTGTACATATTTTGTTCCGGGGGTACGGCGGGCCCCGTCCCGTCATATAACTCCGTCCGTCCGTTTAGGAGGTCCGTGGATACGTTTGTAAGCCAGGATCGTGCCTACTCTCGCATGTGCGTGTTTGTATACGTTGTGCTTGGGCGATTCCATTCGCCGTGGCAGCCTTGTCGGCCCACATATGTATATATGTTGTTTTGTTGGCCCCCCTGTGGCCTTTGTTGGTATTTTCCGGCTACAGGGTTATTTTGATAGTCCGTAAAACAAAGGAAACTCGCCGAAATTTTTGAAAATTATATAAATTTGAAACACCGCCTTGTCGGCTTCGTGATATACCTAGATGTGTTTGATTTATCTCGAGGAGCTGCCGGTGCCCAGACGGCACCAGTCACGCCACGGTTGGGTCGTGATGCTTTGAACCGACAAACGACTACGATCAACTCGGCCACGAGAACTGACCACCGCGATATGAGTTACCTCGTTGAATCGACCCAACGATTTTCTTCAAACTTCTTCTCTCGATCAAGCGCTATTGTTTGCCTTCTTTCTTTTACGCCCCCGGTTTTCACCGGACAAACGTTAACCGATTTTTTCGTATACGATAGTCCCCACACTTTGGGAGGTCTCACCAGAAGTAAG
>NC_081346.1:71118683-71191992 GCF_029784015.1 Lycium ferocissimum | reverse complement strand
ATGCATTTTAAATCTATCTGGAACTTGGCGAGGAGGATTATAGTTCATGAGCGTAAAAGTTTCAGACAAGATTGCAGTCCTTAACCAAATTCACCCGTTTGCTGCAGAATTGGCTACATTATATGCTTTCAAAGAGCCATGCCAAAGCATTTCCATACAAATTTTGGCCACCCTAGAATACTCTCTTTTGTTAATGATGGTTCTTAGATTTTTCTAAGTCTCCATACAGCATCTTAAATCTTCGATTGTACAGATACAAAATGCAAAATCTGAAATGCTTTCAAAAAGTGAAATTAATTGGTCACTAGAAAGCTCGGTGATTGTGAGCTGATTATTGTTGGTTCTCTTACATTGGTATGAATGACATTCTCAATAGTGCCAAGGAGATTAATTAGGAGCATTTGCACTGTTAATTGGGAGCATTTGCACTGTGACGTGCTTGGAAAAAAAAAAAAAAAAGAGTAAATAGCGGTGAACTCAATTCCAATTTCCAGCTCTCTTCTTGGAGTGGGCGTCCGGTATTCGATTCGGTATTTCTAGAGTTCGGGTTGGGTAATCGGCAATTGAAGAAAATTTTGGTTTTGTAAATTTCGGTACATTTTTCAGGGTTTACCATTCAATTACTGAAGACGACCATTGAAAACAAGCCCACCGACAACACTAGCGAATCCGAGGATGAAGCCTAGTGATTGAATGGTTGTCTGAGAGTAAAACCAGATTGGATCATATTGCCTCGAGTATCTAGCTGCAATGACTCCAATTAGCATGAAAATTCCCCAGCCAAACATCTTTAGAAGTCCATGCTTCTAAAGATTTTGCATAAAGTGTCTTTGTTTCACTTTGACCTGTTTTGCAACAGCACCAGCATAAAATATGTCAAAAACTTCTTCAACTAACGTACTCTAGAGCAAACTTGCAATGAGCAAGAGGATCCCCTGGTGGTCCCCAGAACATTCGGAAGTTGATAACTTGTCAAATTAATCTGACATCAAAATACGCAAATGAGTCACTAGATGAAAGCCGATGGCTGCCTCTACGCACAGGAGTTTCTGGCTCATTGAGAAGATCATCCAACCAAGACGGTTGCTCCTCCATAAGACAACTTTCAGAGGAAGTACGTTGATGATGTGGATTTCCATCTCTGGGTTTCGGGATGCCCTTTTGGCTGACAGTAGCACTGGGGACATAATCGACATAAGATGGGGCCATACTAGGAAATGGACTTTTAGGAGGCAGTAAAGAGAGCTCTTCCCATTGCAAATCATATTTCTCATGGTACATAGCCCCTTGGAATTTGCCATAGAAAAGCACACAAGATCTCTACAAGAAAACAAACAGAAAAGATATGCACCAGTTGGGATAATGAAACCTTCAAAAATATAACAGCCCTTGATAAAGATGAGCTTATTATTAGCAAGCGAAGTATCACGGCCAAATCCCAAAACTTTCTACTCCAATCAATAGAAGTCAGAAACCAAACCTAAAAATAAAAGGAGATGACACAAAAATAGTCACTGCAAACATTCCGCATACATTAGCTATATGAATAACAGTCCCACAATAATGAGATAAAATCAAATTCGACGAAACCATGATCTTTCTAGAAAATCCTGACTTCGTAAAAGACCAGGTAAATTTTTTGTGTATACGGGGAATCACCCTATTATTCTAGCAGGTATCAGCTTATTCATCTGACCAGATTACATCAATTTGGATGATCAACTGGATCTTAAATCATCGATTAATTAGTTTCAAGCCCTGCAAGCTTTATGAGATCTTGTACTAATTTCTATCTAATTTCAAGGTAGAGTGACCTGGCCCTTACAGGGTGGGAACCAGGAAGCACATCTAAGGTATTCAGAGCTATTAAGAATGATTGAAAGGGGAGAACCAGGAAATGAAGGTGAAGAAGGAGCACAGTTATCACCAAGAGTGGGATGAAGTAGAAAGAAAAGCTTCTTTCCCATTTGGGATTGCAAAAGCTGTCAAAAGTATAGAGACTGGCTCCCAAAAATATAGAGGCATGCTTCAGGGAGGAGGCTCTTTCTTGCATTCCTCTTTATTTATTATTTTCTGTTTTCCTAAGAAAGAGGGTGTGATTGCTCATGGAGTGTGAGAGAATCCAAAAACTGTTCAGGAACATTATGTTTGCTGCAATTTGATGGATACAAATTTAGGCTATCATATCTACAAAGTGATGTTATGCTGGAAACGAGACGAAGACCTTGAACCTCCCACAGACACGCCCAACAACTACCACGACAAATGGGGAACCACAACAACATTAACAAGGGAAAAAAATTAAATTGCATCAAAAGGAAAAGAATTGTATCCTTATGCTCTAACACCCAGCTATATTTTTTCTGAGTATACTTTATGTGAAACAAAGAAGCACTAATTTTAACTTATCCGGATCCTTCTACCAGCGAGTAACACTTGGGACATGAAAACCGGAAGAAACTGAACACCTTTTGATTGGACTTCGTTTCTGACACACCGTAGTTTCTTCACATCATTTGATTAGAATTAGCAATAGTCAAAACATTCTCTTCCGACAACATGAATTCACCATGAAGATTAGGTTAAAAGTAGGTTGTTTTTTTAAGTCAGTTAAATGTATGTTTCTCAGGCTGGAAGCAGTTAGTAAAGCAAATTTGTCACGGGGATATCTAGGAGCTAAAAAGATTGGAAAATGCTGGTATCACTATTCGGAAGAGAAAGACTATGTAAATCATATATATGGCTAGGCTCCAGAATTTAAACTTGGTGACAACCTTTAACATTCTTAGTTTGACAACCATAAGATTTTTAAAAGTTATGGGTTCATATCTATTGTTTATTGTAATCTTCTGAAGTTTATGCGTCGAAAGTTAGGAGTTCAATTGAACCCCCACCTATCATGCTACATCCGCCGCCACTGTGGCTAGGGACTTGTGGCATATGTAAGATCCTTGGATAATATGCTATCGGGAAGATGTGCCCTGATTCTAAATTTGAGTAATGGCAAAAGAAAATCAGGATTGACTATGCTCACTATTCCACCAGGAAATGATGCGACAGTTAATGCATTCATGAAATGCCACGGTGGTAAGCTCTTTCCCCCAGAGAGTTTCTATTTTAGACAACTGAATATATTACATCAGCAAAATAAATTGGTCTTAACAACTTTATCTATTTTCCTTAAGCATTCGGAAAACACTCCATCTTTACTTAAATTTGAACAATCAAAAGGATAGAAACAGTGTCTCTGCAGGCACTTCAACATAAATCTCTCTCTATAAACAAACTATACCATGAGCACCCAACCTTATGATCGTCAACCCTTTACTAAGTGAAAATCAAAACTTGCTTTCCATATTATTATTTTCATCGAAACTAAAGAAATATATTGCTATTGCAATATTAAAGGATCCTTCTTACTTTGTGTAAACTTTCCACGATGTCCCTACTAGTGTAGATTAGTGGGTACAATTTGTAAACAACCATATTTTGAGGATGAATATATTTTTTTTTTCTGTTTTATTACCATATAGAAAAATAATAAGCAAATTAGAAAGAAAAAAAAAATATGCTCTTCCCCAAATCTCCGAGTTGAAAGAATAGTTTTCATCAAATTTTTCTCCAATTAATCGCACAAAAAAGGAACACACACACAAAAAAAATCTTCAAAATATTTCCCCCCATGCTTTTGCTGACATGTTCATAATAATCAAACAAACGAATTCAAATCAAATAACAAAAATAGAAAGCAATGTGATAAAAGGACGAAAAGAAGAAGATATTTGTATATTTGGGAGCTGACCCAACAAACAGAAGTCTGCCAGCATCATAACAAACAGAAGTCTTAAAGATTGTTCATAGAAAAGATCCAAGGGAACGGAACATATCAAAGCAAGTAGGGAATTAATATATCAATAGCCACCATGGAGACGAAGCAAAAATCAGCCTCAGAAATCATTACACTTCATCGGAATGTGAAGCAGCCAACTGGCGTTGCGTATCTGGATTAATCTGTGATTCACAAAATGTAATTATTAATAACCAAAATTTTAAGCAAATATAACTCAAAAAAATAGCAACTTACCGGATAGTCAGAGCATTTGCAGGTTTCATTATCGCACGTACACCCTTTACGACACCTGGGAAGCCTCTGTCTTGAATAAGAAGGACCTACTTTTGTGGAAGGTGCAGCTGATTCCCATTGCTCTCTTGTACTGGTTCTTCAACAACCAGTAAGACCTGATTCGCATTCTCGTTGTTCGCTTGTACATCCTCATGCACATGATCTGATTCAGTTGATACTTGTAAGTTCGCATTTTCCTCATTTAAGACCAGAAAAGCTGATTTGTTTTGTAGGTCTGCATTTTCATAGCCAACATTAATCTCATCATCTGATTCTTGTGAGTTCGCATATAACTCATGGTGCAAAGAAGGAGGTGATTCTGACACCATACCTCCACCATCCATCATTGGTGTCTTGCTTTTCCTAGTTCTACGTGTTGGGATATATATACTATTAACCATGTGTTTGGATATAGTATTTATTATAGAACAATTATTTATTCATTGTTTAATAAAGAATTAAATAGATCATGTACTAGTATGTGTGTCCTTTACTTATATAGTAGATGATTTAGTGTATAGTAGTTTAGCTTATACACGGAAGATTAAATCGTCTCTGTTCTTATAAGTATAAAATTTATGTTCACAATCGAAGATGGAAATTGGACAAAGCCATCGGTATGATTGTAGCACAAGATTAATATAATGTATCTTCATTATGGGAACGGTGTAGTTCCGTCTTTCGTGCTAGTACATTTTGTATGTATTGAACGGACCAAGTAGAGATAAGTGTTTTTGTACTGAATATATAAAACAAATTCTCTAGTTCATTAAATGTACTTATACTCTTAATCTTGATATAATTATTATGATCAATGTGATTTGTTCATTATTTTGATTTATTAAAAGGTACGACCCAATTGCGGTCTACGTATTCCCGTAAATTGGATAATGGCAAATTACATTTGTGAAATAATAATTAGTTGATAGAATCCGTGTCTCGACTTTGAGATTGATGATACCCCTTTATGAATGCTTATAAGTCTCACGTGAAAACCGTGTGTGGATTTTGTATCCGTCACATGACATAAGTTAAGCGAATATAAATGATTCAATTAGTCAATGAATTAAATTGTCAGTAATTTAATTTAATTGATTGGTATCTGTAATCTTAACATGGGGAGTTAAATAAGTTTTAATGTATGATTTCGAAATTGAACTGAGGAGTGCAGTTACGATTTTTTAGTGGAATAATTCGTAATTTGTTATGGTAGGATTGATTCAGATTTCTTGAATTAATTCCATAATAGGAAGCCTCGTTAATTAAATTCTGTGGTCCCTGCTGTGCCCGAATAATAAAGAATTAAATGGAATATTATTTCTTTTGGAAAATAAAGACCCAATAGGTTTTGGAAAAAGGGAAAAACCCTAAACCCGTAGTTATAAAATGACGGGGTCTTATTCCATAAAGGAGGTATTTTTTACAAGTTTCTACTACTTTTTCCATAGAAATGACGATCGCGGATGGTGTGTGCCACACGAATTTCATAAATTCTCGGTATTATTCGGGATACACAACAGAAGATCTTTCGGAAGTGAAGGATGACGATCGATTTATTTGATGGTGTGTGTGCTCGGTTGAAGATTCGATTCTTGATATTTTTAAGCGGTCACGCTTTTCAAGAGATAAGTATCAATTTTATGTTTGATTAATATCTTGATTATGTGTTGTTCTATATTACATGCAGTTTCGATCCTAGCTATTTACTTCACGCGTATGCCTGATTTCTATCAATTGGCATCAAGAGCCTGCTTGCATCTAAATAGATAACCTGATAACATGATTAAAATATGATTTTCGTCTTGATATTGTTTTTCATGTTTTGTTAAATCTTAAACATGAGAGAATATGATGATATTTGGTGCGACGAATGAAATCAGGACGATGTTAATTTTAATTGTGTTAAGGATCAATGGCAGTGGTCATTGGCTTTTTGCTCAGCCAGGTGACTCTTTGCTATTTCACAAATTATAAAGTTGCTTTGTTGAAAAATAGCAGATTTATTAACTGGCGGCTAGGTCTTTTGCAGAGGTTAAGTTTCTTTTTCAAAGTAGAAATCTTTGTTCACAAGTCTTACGGCAGTAGTTTCTTGCCCAACTTGTATTAGATTTTGCCTACAAATATGTCTAGCATGAGCATTCATAAAAAATAAAAAATAAAATAAAAAAAAGGTAGTATAAATTAGTATTATATGAACTTGATTTGTATAAAAGTAATTTACGTACTACAGATGAATGCATATTGAAAACGGCGGCTGTGTATAAGGAATAAGATCCTTGGTTTCCGATTGTGATGTCAATGGCGTTAACTTTGTTTAATTTGACTAAAGTAACAATATGTGCTATAGTTTGATTGAAAAATTCTGATTGGCTCCGTTTTCATTGCTCTCTGTTTGTGTTAAAGTATATGGGCACATTGTTCTTTTTCCGTCTCATATATATGATAGTGTATCAATTAAGAATTTTGTGATTAATAAATAATTATCACTGAAGCAGTTTATTTATTTGGAATCATTGAAAATTCTTAAAGCTTTATATATGTGAAATTATATCAATACATGAATTGAGAATTATGATTAATAAATAGGATCTATGAAAGTAGATTATTTATTTGAGTCATTAGAATATTTTCAATGTATCATGTATAAATTGTCCCAGAAAATAAAATTTACTTTTAGTTACTAGTAACACTTAATTAATTAATGAGAAGAGATATCGAGGTTTTCACCCGAAAGGGAGAAATATAATATCTTGGATTCTCATGTGTATTAATCGAGAGGAAAATTTGTTGTAAGTAGGTGTTGTGTCTTACCCAGAAGAAGGGACACAATGTATGCCTTGTGCTCATGGATAATTATAAAAGGAGAATAGAAACCTAAATCAGATTATTTAATTCTCAGTTATGCCTAAAACGGTTATTTTGATGGATTTGGTTAGTTGTGGAGATCAAGAATTTCATGAACTCTTATTGACACGAAATTTGGTGTGTTCATTGGTAAACGCCATTTGAAGAAATAATCTTTGAGGCTGTTTAGATGGGTTTTATGTTGTTCTTTCCGATTAAAACTAGTATGAAAAACTACTCTTTATGTCAGTTTTATTTATGTTAAATCTAGAACATGAATACACATGATTATTTAATATGAATTGATATATGATAAGAATGTAGGTCATATTGTTTAATTCTTAAAGATGCTTAAATTGTTTTGAATCTGATTTTGGTTATAGCTTTGGAGATGAATTATTTTGCGAACTCAATTAACCCGAAATTTAATAGATTCATCGGAAATGACCCATTAAACAATATTCTTGTTATGATTTGGGATTGTTTAAATGGTGTTTTAAAAATTTTTTCTATTTCTTGAAAATTATTTTAAGGAAAAATAACTCGGTTATGATCTAATGGTGATAGAGATTTTCCTTATGTTTTTCATGTCTAAATACTAGTGAAATAATAAATTTATGTGTTGACATTAGGTCTTCCTCCCCATCGGATGGATTTATTATGGGTTGTCACTAGGTATAATCACTAGTTATTGATAACTTGTATTAACTCTCCATCTGAGTTACATGTTGGGTCAATGGAACTAGAGATTATGATAATGATATTCACTTGGCTTAAATTAGCAGCATACTCTTCGTTTGAGTTAGCTCTGGTTTTAAATTTATGGAGTGAATATCTTGCATCACATGTATATGTTGCATGAATTGTTCTCATATATTGAAATTTGTTGTTCAAGATGCATGGATATCTATGTGGTGTGTTTTGAATTTTATATTCAATGATTACATAAACATGCTAATTTCGAGAAAGCAACACGAAAATTATGTAAACATATTTTAAAATTTGTTCGTTGTTCTTGATTCATGTATATTAGTATGCTAATGATCATATGTGGTAAGAACTACTGAACAAATGTATATGTTCTTAAATTCTATTTTGGCGAAAAAAGAAAAAAAAATATTCGAATTAGTCATGGTTTCGGAATTCTGATTTTTGACGAACTTCGATTGACTTGAAATTTGGTAGATTCATCGGAAACGACCCACTGAGAAATACTCATAGCTACGCTGTGACCTAGGGGATTTTTTGGCCATTTGGGGTCGTTTAGATGGGTTTTTGGATAATTTTCTGTTTTCTGGAAAAATTTTGTTAACTAATTTTTTTTTATTTTAAATGGTGTTAGGGTTCATTCTCTATGGTCTCCATCATATATAGCAGTGATATAATGAGTTTATGTGTTGACATAGGTCTTCCTCCCCATCGGATAGATTCATTATGGTTGATTCGTGTTCTAGTCCCTAGTTAATTGATAACTTGTCTTGACTCTCCAACCGAGTTACACATTGGTTCAATGGAACTAGGGAAAATTAAATGGGATATTTACCTAATATAAATTAGCGTTTACTCTCCATCCGAGTTGGTTCTTTCTTTATGGGGTGATATATACGGCATGACTCATATATTTTGCATGAATTGTTAAGTTTCCCTATCGAATCTAACTGTTCGGTACATGGTTATATGTGTGATGTGTGGTTTGAATTTTATTATTCATTCGATAACTAATGATCTATTTAATGATTATATCTCAAATTCTCAATAGATTTTATCTAGCCCACTTACTACTAGTCGAATTTCTTCGATAGAAATAAGACATTAATTTAAAGGATGCATTATATGTAACTTCGTTAGAAAGAAATTATTTTCGGTTTCTAAAGAATTTATTTTCGTTTCTAACCAAACAAGAGATGGATAGTTAGTTTATTTTTCTTGTAACTCTTGTGTTATTGAGTTTGATAAACATTTTATCTCGTGTGGTACATTCATGCTTGACCCTTTAAATTAATAACTCTTCTGAACTGAATAATGTTAATCTGTCTCCTCAGAGAACAATTTTTTTTTCTTTTTTTTCGTGAATTGAATGAACTTATCTGTGACGCTTGTGTCTAGGTCATTTAATCTGAATAGAATTTTGAAGTTGGTCAAATGATGAACTTTTGAGGTTCATTGAAAGTAGAGGAACTACCAACTTGTGAGTCCTATTTAGAAGGAAAAATGACTAAGAGACCTTTTCTCTTAAAAGGAAATAAAGTTAATGATAAGTTAAGCCAATCCATTCTGATTTATGTGGTATAATGAACTTCAAGGCAAGAGGTGATTTTGAGTATTTTGTGACATTCAAAGAAGATTACTCATGATATGAATATATCTATTTGATGCTCTATAGGTCCGAATGCTTTGAAAATTTCAAGGTATTTAAGGCGAAAATGAAAAGCGTCGGAAAATGTATTAAGTCAACTGCGATTTGATCGTACTGGCGAGTTCCTCTTTGTAGAGTTCATTAGTTACTTATTAGATAAAGGGATTGAATTTTCAATTGTCTACATCAAGTATTTTACAATAGATTGGTGTGGAAGAGAAAAGAAATATGACTCTTTTTGCGTGGTAAGATTAATGATTGACTTATTTATATTTTCTTTTTCGTTTTGGGATATGTCTTAGAAACTGCTAGTTACATTCTTAATTTAATTCCCTCTAAGTTAGTACCTTTGATACCCATAGAACAATGGAATGGATGTAAGCCAAATCTGCAATATGTTCGGATATGAGGTTGTCTAGCACATGCGCTCAAAGGGAAAACAGATAAGTGGAAATCAAGAACGGATGTATGCATGTTTATTAGATATCCAAAGGGAACGAAAGGAGGTTTATTTACTGTCCTAAAAGAAAATAAGGTAATTGTTAATACAAATGCCAGATTTTTAGAAAAAGACTTTTTAATAAACCAAGTTCCTAGAAGTAAACTAGTTTTATAGGAACTGAGCAAAGAAATAGCAAATGAGTCATCTAAAATATTCAAAAGTTCAAGAACATCTAACCGACATGTCAGGGCTGACGTTCCATTACATTTAAGTAGTGGGAGTAACGTTAATAGGCGTAAGGAAATTCACTACCTGTAAGTAGTGGGAGTGATGTTGAGCAAATAACACTATATGAAGTCGTTAATATTTCAATACCGAAAGGCAATGAAGATAATATTAAGACTCAAGAATATGTTAGTATGACTATAATGGTAGTAGTACTTAGTCGTAATGGGAGAATAATAACTAAGATCGGTTCGGTATATACTCTTGGGAGAATTGCATGATAGGATTCCTGAAAAGAAATACATTTTTTTTGGAGAGTTTCATGATAGGATCCCTAAAGATCGTAATACAGAACCGGTCCGGTCTATTTACGAAGCACTACTAGACGAAGTTGCATTAGAAAACAACTTGGTAAGTTAATTTTTGCAAAGAACTTAGTCTCTAAGACTTTTGGTAGTCGTGCAAAAGGAATACATGTGAAAGTTGTAAATGCATGGTTAAAAGTCTAAGTGGGAGATTGTTGGGATATATATACTATTAACCATGTGTTTGGATATAGTATTTATTATAGAACAATTATTTATTCATTGTTTAATAAAGAATTAAATAGATCATGTACTAGTATGTGTGTCCTTTATTATATAGTAGATGATTTAGTGTATAGAGTTTAGCTTATACACGGAAGATTAAATCGTCGGTTCTTATAAGTATAAAATTTATGTTCACAATCGAAGATGGAAATTGGACAAAGCCATCGGTATGATTGTAGCACAAGATTAATATAATGTATCTTCATTATGGGAACGGTGTAGTTCCGTCTTCTCGTGCTAGTACATTTTGTATGTATTGAACGGACCAAGTAGAGATAAGTGTTTTTGTACTTAATATATAAAACAAATTCTCTAGTTCATTAAATGTACTTATACTCTTAATCTTGACATAATTATTATGATCAGTGTGATTTGTTCATTATTTTGATTTATTAAAAGGTACGACTCAATTGCGGGTCTATATATTCCCTGGTAAATTGGATAATGGCAAATTACATTTGTGAAATAATAATTAGTTGATAGAATCCGTGTCTCGACTTTGAGATTGATGATACCCTTTATGAATGCTTATAAGTCTCATGTGAAAACCCCCGTGTGATTTTGTATCCGTCACATGATGTAAGTTAGCGAATATAAAGGATTCAATTAGTCAATGAATTAAATTGTCAGTAATTTAATTTAATTGATTGGTATCTGTAATCTTAACATGGGGAGTTAAATAAGTTTTAATGTATGATTTCGAAATTGAACCGAGAGAGTGCGATTACGATTTTTTAGTGGAATAATTCGTAATTTGTTATGGTAGGATTGATTCGTATTTCTTGAATTAATTCCATAATAGGAAGCCTCGTTAATTAAATTCTGTGGTCCCCGTGCCCGAATAATAAAGAATTAAATGGAATATTATTTCTTGGTGGAAAATAAAGACCCAATAGGTTTTGGAAAAAGGGAAAAACCCTAAACCTGTAGTTATAAAAACAGGGGTCTTATTCCATAAGGAGGCTAAGGGTTTTACAAGTTTCTACTCTTTTTCCATAGAAATTCGCCCACACGAATTTCATAAATTCCGGTATTATTCGGGATACAAGAGAAGACCGTGGAAGTGAAGGATGACGATCGACCGGATGGTGTGTGCTCGTGGTTGAAGATTCGATTCTTTGGTTGCGGTCACGCTTCAAGAGATAAGTATCAATTTTATGTTTGATTAATATCTTGATTATGTGTTGTCTATATTACATGCAAGTTCGATCCTGGCTATTTACTTCCGCTGCGTATGCCTGATTTCTATCACTACGCCCTTGAACTTGTGCCACACCAACTAAGTCTTCAACATCAACATTAGTACCTCCACTCTCCATGCTCTCCACCAATGGTTTCTTGCGTTTCCTAATTCTAGTCCCTTGAACTTGTGCCATACCAACTACGTCTTCAACATCAGTACCTCTGCTCTCCACCATTGGTTGCTTGCCTTTCCAAGTTCTACGCTTTAGAGCTTGTGCCATACCAACTAAGTCTTCAACATCATTACCTCCGCTCTCCACCATTGGTGTCTTGCGTTTCCTAGTTCTAGGCTTTTGAACTTGTGCCAGACCAACTAAGTCTTCAACATTAGTACCTCTGCTCTCCACCATTGGTGTCTTGTCTTTCCTAGTTCTACGCCCTTGAGCTTGTGTCACACCAACCAAGTCTTCAACATCAGTACCTCCGCTCTCCACCATTGGTGTCTTGCCTTTCCTAGTTCTACGCCTTTGATCATGGGCCACATCAACTAAATCTTCAACATGAGTACCTCCCCTACCACCATTGGACGATTACCCCTCCTCCTCCTGTTTAGCCTAGACCCCAAATCCGCCATTGGTGCCTTACCCCTCCTTATATTAAGGGTGTTTAGCCAAGACACCAAAGTTTCAACATCAGGAGGGTCACCATTTTCATCTACCAAAGTGTCAACAGAGTCCCCATTTTCATCTGCCAAAGTGTCAATAGCAGGGTCACCATTTTCATCTACCAAAGTGTCATTTTCATCTGGTATATCAGCAATAATCAGAGTAGATGATTTTTTCATTCATTTTCTAAGTCATCTCTGCTCTTCAGCCCTTTCAAGTCTCTCCAAACGTTCCAACACTTCAGTTTTATTTTTTACCCACCGATGCATCTTTTCAACTTCCTTTGCATCTTTGAATTTTTTTTAATCTTTCCTATTATATCATCTCTTGTATATCCTATATTTGCCAACATCTTCAACTCTTTTTCATGAAAGTAATCTTTTATATCACACCCTAAACATTCTGTTGTTCTCCAGGTGTCGAAACACTCATGACATACTGTATCATTGGACATGGTTTAGGGTTTTCGTGAGAGAGGTAGAGCGGCGATTTAGATTTTAGGGTTTTTGTGAGAGAGGTGGAGCGGCGATTTAGATCTTAGGGTTTTTGTGAGAGAGGTGGAGCAACGATTTTAGATGAGGATCTGTGAGAGAGAGCGTGTGTTTAGGTTTTTATTAGGTTTTGTGTAGAGTTTAAATGGTAGGTGTATTGATTTCCACGTTAATGATCATTTTTTTACGAGGTTTGACCTTCTTTTGGAGTGGTCTTTAATTTTTGTCCCTCAAATTGATGGTCTTTAATTATTGTCAGTTAAAAGTATGTTTCTCAGGCTTGAAGCAGTTAGTAAAGCAAATTTGTCACGGGGATATCTAGGAGCTAAAAAGATTGGAAAATGCTTGTGTCACTGTTCGGAAGAGAAAGACTCTGTAAATCATATATATGGAAAATCATATATATGGCTAGGCAGAGGCGAATCCAGAATTTAAACTCTAGGAGTACAACCTTTTAAGATTCTTAGTTTGAACCTATAGTATTTTAAAAGTTATGGGTTCATGTCTACTGTTTACTGTAATCTTCATAAGTTTATACTCCGCGTCGGAAGTTAGGGGTTCAATTAAACCCCTACCTATCATGTGACATCCGCCGCCACTAGGGCTAGCACTACTAAAAAACTATCAAAAACCGATGGAAAAAATCGATGGCCCGCACCGGTTTTTCATTGAAACCGAAGGAAAACCGACCTATCACGGTCCGTCGATTTTCATAACATCGCTTTCTGGAAACTGACGGACTGCGTTGCTTATGCGGTCCGTCGGTATTTTATCCAATAATAAAAAAAATTAAAAAAATTGGCGGACTGCGTTGTTTTTTAAATTTTGAATTTTTTTTTAATTTAAAAAGAAATAATATAATTTTATAAAAAACCAACGCAATCCGTCGGTTTTTTGAAAATTTTACAGAATTAATTTTCAGAAAACGGACGGACTGCGTCAGTTTGTTAGAAAATTTCCTGCATGCAATTGCTGCATTTTCTGCAGCCACACCTGCACAAAACCAACACTAAATACTCCAAATCAATTCTAAAAGAGCTACAACACATAAAATCACCCTAAGTAACAATCAAACAGATCAAACACTATCTAAACACATCAAATACTATCTAAATAGACCTTCAAAGTTCAAAATTATTTAAATGTCTAACATTGCATTGCATGTGTGATAAACCCGTCAACACCTTCAACAAATTCATCATGTACACCCATACGATCACTATTATTCATATTATACATCCACATACGATCCATCTACAAAAATATACTCACAAATTATTGAGGTTATATAAATATATTATAACTTAAAATGTAACTTAAGAAAATATAATCCCAACTAATTCTGACTTTGAATTCTTAATAACAATTCTAACTTTAACAATTTATGGATTCTAACTTTAATATAACTTTTAAAAGTACAATCCCAACCAATTCTAAAAATTGAAAAGTAAATCTAGTCAAATAAAGTCTACATTTTAGTTTAGAGGTTCTAGAAATATTATAACTTAACAATTAACCTTAAAAAGCACAATCCCAACCAATTCTAACTTTGAATTCTCAATAACAATTCTTACTTTAATAACTTATGGATTCTAACTTTAATATAACTTGGAAAAGTACAATCCCAACCAATTCTAACTAAGCTAATACAAATACATTGACAATGAATATATATATATATAATATATATATATATATATATATATATATATATATATATATATATATATATATATATATATATATAAGTCAACTAGTCAAATAAAGTTTACATTTTTTCACAAATTCAACATCAATAATTTAAGAAAGCACAATACCAACCAATTCTAACTTTGAATTCTCAATAACAATTCTAACTTTAATAACTTATGGATTCTAACTTTAATATAACTTTGAAAAGCATAATCCCAACCAATTCTAACTTTGAATTCTCAATAACAATTCTAACTTTAATAACTTATGGATTTTAAATTTAATATAACCTTTGAAAAGCACAATCCTAACCAATTCTAACTTTGAATTCTCAATAACAATTCTAACTTTAATAACTTATGGATTCTAACTTTAATTCTACAAATTGAAAAGTAAATCTAGTCAAATAAAGTCTACATTTTAGTTTAGAGGTTATAGAAATATTATAACTTAACAATTCTAACTTTGAATTCTCAATAACAATTCTAACTTTAATAACTTATGGATTCTAACTTTAATATAACTTTGAAAAACACAATCCCAACCAATTCTAAAAATTGAAAAGTAAATCTAGTCAAATAAAGTCTACATTTTAGTTTAGAGGTTATGGAAATATTATAACTTAACAATTCTAACCTTGAAAAGCACAATCCCAACCAATTCTAACTTTGAATTCTTAATAATAGTTCTAGCTTTAATAACTTATGGATTCTAACTTTAATATAACTTTGAAAAACACAATCCCAACCAATTCTAAAAATTGAAAAGTAAATCTGGTCAAATAAAGTCTATATTTTAGTTTTGAGGTTATAGAAATACTATAACTTAACAATTCTAACTTTGAAAAGCACAATCTCAACCAATTCTAATTTTGAATGCTCAATAACAATTCTAATAACTTATGGATTCTAACAAAAAGCACAATCCCAACAAAAAAAAAAAGTCAAATAAAATATACATTTTTGCACATATTCAACATCAATAATATTACAAACAATGATAACTAAGCTAACACAAATACATTTACAATGAACATAAAATATAGCACAATCTCAAGCAAAAAAAAAAAAAGTAAACTAGTCAAATAAAGTTTACATGTTTTTCACAAATTCGACATTAATAACATTACAAATGATTTTTAACAAAGCTAAATAGACTAACATTAGGCCAAAAATTAACAAATAAAATTAAAATTGAAAGAATTTTAAAAGCCCTAGTATAAAAGAAACTAACCTCAATTTACAAGTTAAAAATGGGGCTGGGGTAGGTGGGGGTCGGCTGCGCAGGTGGCGGGGGTCGGCGGAGGGGGGTGGGCGGCAGGTTAGGGTTAAGAAAGAAGGGAATTTTTTAATTTTTTTTGGGAGAGAAGGGTACTATTTTTTTGGGGGAAGATGGGCAATGATTTCCCAAACCCGTTTGGCCATATTATTAAAAAAAAAATTGACGCGGTCCGTCGGTCTTTTTAAATTGTTGGCCAGCCATTAACAATAAAAAAAAACTAAAAACCGACGTAGTCCTTCGGTTTCCTAAAAAAAAATCTTTTATTAATATTTTAAAAACAAAATGAATTACAAATATTTAATATAATTTTAAAACTAAAATTTTCGTTGTCCGTCGATTTTTTTATTAATTTTTTTAAAATAAAACCGATATGGGACGTCGGTTTTTGTAAAAAAAAAAAAAAAAAAAATTAGCGGAAATAAAATTTCAAAATTCTGCAAAAAAACTGACATTGTTTAGATTTTTTTTAATTAAATAAATATAAAAAATTAGAAATACACTTCGTCAGTTTTTTTGTCCATCGAATTTTGATAGTTTTCTAGTAGTGTAGGGACTTGTTGCATATGTAAGATCCTTGGATAAT
Source organism: Lycium ferocissimum (assembly GCF_029784015.1). NCBI lineage: Eukaryota > Viridiplantae > Streptophyta > Magnoliopsida > Solanales > Solanaceae > Lycium > Lycium ferocissimum. Next base: position 71,175,518 of record NC_081346.1, on the reverse strand, counting down.
ATGCTATCGGGAAGATGTGGCCTGATTCTAAATTTGAGTAGTGGCAAAAGAAAATGGATTGCAGATGCTCACTATTCCACCAGGAAATGATGCAACAGTTAATGCATTCATGAAATGCCACGGTGGTAAGCTCTCTCCCCCCCAGAGAGCTTCTATTTTAGACAACTGAATATATTACATCAAAGACAATAAATTGATCTTAACAACTTTATCTATTTTCCATGAACATTCAGAAAGCACTCCATCTTTACTTAAATTTGAACAATCAAAAGGATAGAAACTGTGTCTCTGTAGGCACTTCAACATAAATCCCTCTCTATAAACAAACTATACCATGAGCACCCAACCTTATGATTGTCAACCCTTTACTAAGTAAAAATCAAAACTTGCGTTCCATATTATTATTTTCATCTAAACTAAAGAAATATATAGCTATTGCAACATTAACGGATCGTTCTTACTTTGTGTAAACTTTCCACGATGTCCCTACTAGTGTAGATTAGTGGGTACAATTTGTAAACAACCATATTTTAAGGACGAATATCTTCTTTTTTCTGTTTTATTACCATATAGAAAAACAATAAGAAAATCAGAAAAAAATATGCTCTTCCCCAAATCACAGACTTGAAAGAAAAGTTTTCATCAAATTTTTCTCCAATTAATCCCACAAAAAAGGAACACACACACAAAAAAAATCTTCAAAATATTTCCCCCGCTTTTGCTGACATGTTCATAATAATCAAACAAACGACTTCAAATCAAATAACAAAAATAGAAAGCAATGTGATAAAAGGACGAAAAGAGGAAGATATTTGTATATTTGGGAGTCGACGCAACAAAATGTAAGTCCACAAGTATCATAACAAATAGAATTCTTAAAGATTGTTCATAGAAAAGATCCAAGGGAACGGAACATATCAAAGCAAGCAGGGAATTAACATCTCAATAGCCACCACGGAAACGTAGCAAAAATCAGCCTGAGAAATTATTACACTTCATCGGAATGTGAAACAGCCAACTGGCATTGCATATCTGGATGAATCTGTGATTCACAAAATGTAATTATTAGTAACCAAAATTTTAAACAAATATAACTCAAAAAAATAGCAACTTACCGGATAATCTGAGCATTTACAGGTTTCATTATCGCACGTACACCCTTTACGACACCTGGGGAGCCTCTGTCTTGAATAAGAAGGACCTACTTTTGTGGAAGGTGCAGCTGATTCCCATTGCTCTCTTGTACTGGTTCTTCAACAACCAGTAAGACCTGATTCGCATTCCCGTTGTTCCCATGTACATCCTCATGCATCTGATCTGATTCAGCTAATACTTATAAGTTCGCATTTTCCTCATTTAAGACCACAAAAGCTGATTCGTTTTGTAGGTCTGCATTTTCATGGCCCACATTATTCTCATCATCTGATTCTTGTGAGTTCGCATATAACTCATGGTGCAATGAAGGAGGTGACTCTGACACCATACCTCCGCCATCCATCATTGTTGTCTTGCGTTTCTTATTTCTACGCCCTTGAACTTGTGCCACACCAACTAAGTCTTCAATATCAACATTAGTACCTCCGCTCTCCACGCTCTCCACCATTGGTGTCTTGCGTTTCCTAATTCTAGGCCCTTGAACTTGTGCCATACCAACTAAGTCTTCAACATCAGTACCTCTGGTCTCCACCATTGGTTGCATGCCTTTCCTTTTTCTACGCCTTTAAGCTTTTGCCACACCAACTAAGTCTTCAACATCAGTACCTCTGCTCTCGACCATTGGTGTCTTGCGTTTCCTAGTTCTAGGCTCTACTTGTGCCACAACAACTAAGTCTTCAACATCAGTACCTCTGCTCTCCACCATTGGTGTCTTGCTTTTCCCCTAGTTCTACGCCCTTGAACTTGTGCCACACCAACCAAGTCTTCAACATCATTAGGGTCACCATTTTCATCTACCAAAGTGTCAACAGTAGGGTCACCATTTTCATCTACCAAAGTGTCAACAACAGGGTCACCATTTTTCATCTACCAAAGTGTCATTTTCATCTGGTATATCAGCAATAATCAGAGTAGATGATTTTTTCATTCATTTTCTAAGTCATCTCTGCTCTTCGGCCCTTTCAAGTCTCTCCAAACGTTCCAACACTTCAGTTTTCTTTTTTTACCCACCGATGCATCTTTTCAACTTCCTTTGCATCTTTGAATTTTTTTAATCTTTCCCATTGTATCATCTCTTGTATATCCTATCTTTGCCAACATCTTCAACTTTATATTACACCTTAAACATTTTGTTGTTCTCCAGGTGTCGAAACACTCATGACATGATGTATCATTGGACATGGTTTAGGGTTACTGTATCATTGGACATGGTTTAGGGTTTTCGTGAGAGAGGTAGAGCGGCGATTTAGATCTTAGGGTTTTTGTGGGAGAGGTGGAGCGACGATTTAGATCTTAGAGTTTTTGTGAGAGAGGTGGAGTGGCGATTTTAGATGAGGATCTGTGAGAGAGAGCGTGTGTTTAGGTTTTGTGTAGAGTTTAAATGGTAGGTGTATTGATTTCCATGTTAATGATAATTTTTTACGAGGTTTAACGTTCTTTTGGAGTGGTCTTTGATTTTTGTCCCTCGAATTGATGGTCTTTAATTTTTGTCAGTTAAAAGTATGTTTCTCAGGCTTAAAGCAGTTAGTAAAGCAAATTTGTCACGAGGATATCTAGGGGCTAAAAAGATTGGAAAATGCTGGTATCACTGTTCGGAACAGAAAGACTCTGTAAATCATATATATGGCTAGGCAGAGGCGAATCCAGAATTTAAACTTTAGGGGTACAACCTTTTAAGATTCTTAGTTTGAACCTATAGTATTTTAAAAGTTATGGGTTCATGTCTACTGTTTATTGTATGCTTCATAAGTTTATGCTCAGCGTCGAAAGTTAGGGGTTCAATTGAACCCCCACCTATCATGCTACATCTGCCGCCATTATGGCTAGGGAGTTGTTGCATATGTAAGATCCTTGGATAATATGCGATTGGGAAGATGTGGCCTGATTCTAAATTTGAGTAGTGGCAAAAGAAAATCAGGATTGCAGATGCTCACTATTCCACCAGGAAGTGATGCAACGGTTAATGCATTCATGAAATGCCACAGCGGTAAGCTCTTTCCCCCCAGATAGCTTCTATTTTAGACAACAGAATATATTACATCAAAGACAATAAATTGGTCTTAACAACTTTATCTATTTTCCATGAGCATTCGGAAAGCAGTCCATCTTTACTTAAATTTGAACAATCAAAAGGATAGAAACTGTGTCTCTGCAGGCACTCCAACATAAATCTCTCACTATAAACAAACTATACCATGAGCACCCAACCTTATGATCATCAACCCTTTACGAAGTAAAAATCAAAACTTGCTTTCCATATTATTATTTTCATCTAAACTAAAGAAATATATTGTTATTTCAATATTAACGGAACGTTCTTACTTTGTCTAAACTTTCCACGATGTCCTTACTAGTGTAGATTAGTGGGTACAATTTGTAAAGAACTATATTTTGAGGACGAATATCTTCTTGTTTTTCTATTTTATTACCATATAGAAAAACAATAAGAAAATCAGAAAAAAAATATGCTCTTCCCCAAATCTCAGACTTGAAAGAATAGTTTTCATCAAATTTTTCTCCAATTAATCCCACAAAAAAGGAACACACACACAAAAAAAATCTTCAAAATATTTCCCCCCTGCTTTTGCTGACATGTTCATAATAATCAAACAAACGACTTCAAATCAAATAACAAAAATAGAAAGCAATGTGATAAAAGGACGAAAAGAGGAAGATATTTGTATATTTGGGAGCTGACGCAACAAACAGAAGTTTGCCAGCATCATAACAAATAGAAGTCTTAAAGATTGTTCATAGAAAAGATCCAAGGGAACGGAACATATCAAAGCAAACAGGGAATTAACATCTCAATAACCACCACGGAGACGTAGCAAAAATCAGCCTGAGAAATCATTACACTTCATCGGAATGTGAAACAGCCAACTGGCATTGCATATCTGGATGAATCTGTGACTCATAAAGTGTAATTATTAGTAACCAAAATTTTAAACAAATATAACTCAAAAAAATAGCAACTTATAAGATAGTCGGAGCATTTATAGGTTTCATTATCGCACGTACACCCTTTACGACACCTGGGAAACCTCTGTCTTGAACAAGAAGGACCTAAATTCGTGGAAGGTGCAGCTGATTCCCCATTGTTCTCTTGAATTGATTCTTCTACAACCAGTAAGACCTGATTCGCATTCCCGTTGTTCCCATGTACATCCTCATGCACCTGATCTGATTCAGCTGATACTTATAAGTTCGCATTTTCCTCATTTAAGACCACAAAAGCTGATTCGTTTTGTAGGTTTGCATTTTAACATTATTCTCATCATCTGATTTTTGTGAGTTTGCATATAACTCATGGTGCAATGAAGGAGGTGATTCTGACACCATACCTCCACCATCCATCATTCGTGTCTTGTTTTTCCTAGTTCTACGCCCTTGAACTATGCCACACCAACTAAGTTTTCAACATCAACATTAGTACCTCCGCTCTCCACGCTCTCCACCATTGTGTCTCGCGTTTCCTAATTCTAGGCCCTTGAACTTGTGCCACACCAACTAAGTCTTTAACATCAGTACCTCTATCTCCACCATTGGTTGCTTGCCTTTCTATGTTCTATGCTTTAGAGCTTGTGCCACACCAACTAAGTCTTCAACATCATTACCTCCGCTCTCCACCATTGGTGTCTTGCGTTTCCTAGTTCTAGGCTCTTGAACTTGTGCCACACCAACTAAGTCTTCAACATCAGTACCTCTGCTCTCCACCATTGGTGTCTTGCCTTTCCTAGATCTACGCCCTTGAACTTATGCCATGCCAACTAAGTCTTAAACATCAGTACCTCTACTCTCCACCATTGGTGTCTTGCCTTTCCTAGTTCTACGCCTTTGATCTTGGGCCACATCAACTAAATCTTCAATATCAATACCTCCCCTATCCACCATTGGAGGATTACCCCTCCTCCTCATGTTTAGCCTAGACGCCAAATCCGCCATTGGTGCCTTACCCCTCCTTATATTAAGGGTGTTTAGCCAAGAGTCACCATTTTCACCTACCAAAGTGTCAAGAGAGTCACCATTTTCATCTACAAAAGTGTCAACAGCAGGGTCACCATTTTCATCCACCAAAATGTCAACAATAGGGTCACCATTTTCATCTACCAAAGTGTCATTTTCATTTGGTATATCAGCAATAATCAGAGTAGATGATTTTTTCATCCGTTTTCTAAGTCGTCTCCGCTCTTCGGCCCTTTCAAGTCTCTCCAAACATTCCAACACTTCAGTTTTCTTTTTTACCCACCAATGCATCTTTTCAACTTCCTTTGAATCTTCGAATTTTTTTTTATCTTTCCTATTATATCATCTCTTGTATATCCTATATTTGCCAACAGCTTTAACTCTTTTTCATTAAAGTAATCTTTTATATTACACCTTAAACATTCTGTTGTTCACCAGGTGTAGAAACACTCATGGCATACTGTATCATTGGACATGGTTTAGGGTTTTTGTGAGAGAGGTGAAGCAGCAATTTAGATCTTAGGATTTTTGTGAGAGAGGTGGAATGGCGATTTAGATCTTAGGGTTTTTGTGAGAGAGGTGGAGCGGCGATTTTAGATTAGAATCTGTGAGAGAGAGCGTGTGTTTAGGTTTTTATTAGGTTTTGCGTAGAGTTTAAATAATAGGTGTACTGATTTCCACGTTAATGATCTTTTTTTTTTAACGCGGTTTAATCTTCTTTTGGAATGGTGTTTAATTTTTGTCCCTCAAATTGACAAAAATCAGTCTCTCCAAACGTTCCAAAATTCGAGTTTTTCTACTGATCCAAAAAGTAATCATAGCATCTTCATTTTCATCTTCATATTTTCATTAGTATATCATGTCTACTATATCCATTTTCAGCCATCAACTTTAAAAGATTCTCTTTCCCCCGGAAGTATATTTTGATATTACATCCATAACAGTCGGAATCGTTCCAGGTGTTGAAATATTCATCACATGGTTTTTGTGATGGATTGGACATGACTTTTTCAGAGGCTGAGCCAGAATTTGAGGTCTGGGGATACGGAATTTTAAGACAGGACAACGACCTTAAGCTAATGTATAACAATCAAGGGCGTCTCAATAAAATTAATGGCCTAAAGCTAAATTTTAAGCCGAGACCTTAAATATATACACATACATAAAAAAATCTAGTCTTGCCTTTTTGGTTTTTTAATAATTGTTGCATTTACTTCACATAGTAACATTATTATTAATATTTATAATAGTGAGGATTAATTCAAGTTAATAAGATGTTAGTCATGTGTTTTAAATACATTACCTTAGATATTGTTGTAAAAACTTTATTTAATAATATGAAGATTTTGAGTAATTTAGTTCAAAGTTCTAAAATATTTCTCTTAAAAAGTAGATAGTTTTTCCCTTCTTTTATTACATAAATTTTTTACTTCTTTTTACAATCTTCAATATTGTCTAAGAAAAAATAAAATCATAAAATTCATCCGTAAAAATTTTGGGGCCTCAAAAGTTTGGGGGGCAAAGCAAAATTTTTGCTAGCTTCACCCTTGAGCCACCCTGATAACAACCATCAAACTAACGAACAAGTATAAATATTTAATATATTTTGAAAATCTAATTTTGGGTTTGGCTTTGTGAAAGAAAACGATGAAAAAGAATGGTAGCAGCAAGTATCGGGAGAATTCGGTTTACTTTTTGCTTATTGATTTGTCAATTTTATGTATTGTTTTTAAAATATAAAGTGTTAAAAGAAATTTTGTATGATAGCAAAAAGGAAAAAAGTTACCCCCAAAGAAAAAGAATTGCATGAGTTCAATTTATATGTTCTTCTAATTTTAAAAAGAGAATTAAAAGAGAATCTTTCTTATCGTAACAAAAAAACAAAAAAATGAAAAAACATAGGCACTGATAGGGTTTCGAACCCACATCTCTGGAAAGAGAGCATCTCTAGATTCTGCATTACCACTGAACCAGCAGCTTATTTGCGTATGCGGGCTCGCAAGTTAATAATATCTACCTTTACTGTTTTTCTATAGTAAAATATAGGGTCTACGCAAAAGCTACTGGGTTCGCCCGAACCTCCCTTTAATTTTGTAGCTTCGCCCCTGGGTTTTTTTGGTGATAATCTGTGAGAGAGAGGTACAACGATGATTTGTGAGAGAGAGGCGCGAGTTTAGGTTGTGATTAGGTTTTGTGTATGGGCAAAGAACATAAATGTACATGGTAAGGGGCTATATTTACAGAACATGACGATATTTTTCAGTTTACAAAATATATCAATAGACTTGTTACAAAATCTATACGAATAAGGTAAATTAAAGAGAAGCAATTAAAACACATTAAATAAGGTAAGAAAATCGTTTTACTTGTTTTATCCGCTTTTCTCTCTCCATTCAAAATTAAGAGATATAGTTCCCTGATTTTTTCCAACTTTTGCTTCCTTATTTCATCCACTTTTCTCTCCTCATTCAAAATTAAGAGATATTGTTACCTAATTTTCTCCAACTTTTACTCAAAAAGTCATTTATAATTGGTAATTTTTATGTACAAAGTTCATATACCAAAAAACATATATTTATAATTTTCATATTTTCGTATGAAATATATATAAATGTATAAATTCGTTATAATTTATACGTATGAAATATGTATAAAAGTTGAATGTATATTGTGATTATGATAGTACATATAAATTGTATAAAATCTGATCAAAGTATGTATAGATTATGAGAAAATATATATGTATAATAAGTTTTCTGATTGATACAAACCAAATCTCATCCACATTTCATACACATATCATTTTTCAACATTTTTAAGACTAATTGATATCGAATTTGTTCGCATTTCATACACATTGTGCCGCATATATCTAAAAAATGACATATAGCAAACTCCATACACATTTCATACATATATTAGTTTTCAACATTTTTTAAAACTACGAGTATATAATTTATCTCCGATTTTCAAAATACACAATGATCATATATATCTCAAAACGATACAAATCAATTTTTATATATAATTAATACACAAGTTAGTAATCAAAAATACTTTGTAATATTGGTTTGAAAATTTATACTAGGAGAGAAGATGGACTTTAGGTATGAAAATAACGTCTATCATAGAGAGAGAGAGAGAGAGAGAGAGAGAGAGAGAGAGAGAGAAATATTTTTAAAAAGAAGAAGAAGTTGAATGGTAACTATACTAGAATTAAGTCCACATTTAAAATCAGATTTTCTTCCTTAAAAAAGCCTAAAATCGTGGGTATCCCATTAAAGCCCAAATATGATATACTTTGTAATTTTGTTGGTATGTTTTGTAAATAAGAAAAAGGATCCTTATGTTTTGTAATATAGAGTCTTAAATTGGTATTATTAGGTCATTTTCCCTTTGTATATTGTGTAGATAAGTTTAAATGGTATGGCTCGTAGGTATATTGGGCCCAATGGGCCAATATAGGAGCCCTTTCCACGGTAATGATCATTTTTTTATGCGGATTGCCCTTTTTTGGAGTGGTCTTTAATTGTTGTCCGTCAAATTGGTGGTCTTTAATTTTTGTCTTTTGCTTAAAACCTCTTGGTTCCGGGTTCGAACCCCAACTCAGTAAAAAAAAAAAAAAATTTGTAAGGTAGAGGTTTGGATTCGCAAAGGCAGACAAAAGTCGGCCTCAAGCAGAGTTTTGAATTCAGGCAGAGGCAGACTTTCAAAACTCTGCCTGAGGCGGACTTTTGTTTGCCTCAGGCAGACTTTTGAATTGTAAACAAAAGTCCGCTTCAAGCAGAGTTTTGAAAGTCAGCCTCAGTACTCTGTCTAGCGAAATAAATTTTTTGACTGAGTGAGAGTTCGAACCCAAAACCCATAAATTTTAAGTGAAGGACAAAAATTAAAGACCACCAATTTGAGGGACAAAAATTAAAGACCACCCGAGCGAAGGGCAATCCTGCTAATTGCCAATGATTACTAGTGGCCAGTGCTCATATAAGAATATTCTAAGTATCAGTAATATGTCTTGTACCCTAATACTAGCATTTTCTTCATCTTATTAGATTTGCCTTTTTAAAAAAAAAAAAACTTCCATGGTTTGTGATGTAACATATCCCTATATTCTTGAATTACTTTGGAGACGATGGGGTGGAAGATATTTTTGAAAAAAATATAGGAATTAGCTACGGATAAATATAATTATAAACAACAAAATCTGTGGCTAATCCTATTTAATGAAAGATTATCAAAAGGTTGTTTTTAAAAAAGAGGAGATTTGAGGCACTTTTTGAACCCAAGAAAGAGTTTTTCTGCATTCATGAAACTTTTTCTTTAAAAAAAATCAAGACATTTTTTTGCTCAATATATTTTTCTCTATAAGTATTTGTTTTAGAATATAAAAGTCTTGATAAAACATGCAAAAGGGGACCTAAATTAGAGATAAAAAGACTACAACCCCGTCCGTACAATCAAAATTGAGTTGATGGTGATACTTTGAAGAAAAAGCAAAAGTGACAATTTACAATTTTAAAATAAAAAGAAAGGCTTTTCCAAAAAAAAAAAAAAAAAAAAAAGAAGGAAATATTGAAGGATTATGATAAATATTTTTAAAATGAACAATGGAAAACAACAAAAAGGGCATGGCCCAAATTCTTCATCTTCGTGGATGGTGCAAAAAGGAAATAAAGTGGTCACATGTTAAATATATGTGCTAAAAACATAAATAGATAGAGACAAGAAACTTAAAAGAAACAAACATATACTATATGATATGATCACTAAGTGCACACATGGATACCAACTCTTCCACTGAGGAATTTCTCAGTGTTTCAATGATCTATTTTTCACCATGCGTTTTCCCTGTTATTTGGTTTTATAAGCATGATGTGGGAAAATCATATTTTATAATACAAAAATAGCTCTATTTTTAGTAGTGTGTCAAAATAAAATAATAATGTTGCTAAACATATAGTTGTTTACCCCGAAATCGGATAATCAATTGAATTTGTAAGTGGGTATAGGATATGTGCTTGGATCTTGGTATGTATGAAATGGAGAGAGTATATATTCAAGAGTTCTCTAGTGAAATGGCTAATAGTGGCGATTTGTTTGCGAATACAATCGCGTATGGACAGTGTGGAGTACTTGATGGATTAAATCACACTATAAACTTGAACAAAACAGCCTTGGCCGAATTAGAAACTGAAGGAAAGATTGTATATATATGATCTATTCTATTACAAGTGTTCTTGGAGAAGTCAAGAAGCAACCCCTTCAAGGGGTGAGGATATGCCCTATTTATGTGTAACTTCTTCAAGTCTCGTACGATTGTGAACCAATAAACTAATGATTTCAAGGACGGATCCGCACGTATTTGGTGGGATTGGACGACGGCGCCGTCGACACACGTTTGGCGGTGGCCGACCGTGACGGCACGTCATCGGCGCGTAGTTCCCATTCACCGGTTATTCGGACCAACGGCCATTCGGGTCATCGGCCACGAATGCTCGAACCGGAGGATGCGGCCGTTTCGATCACGGGGAAGACAGACTCGTTCAACTCTGGTATACGCGTTTTCCCAGAAAAAGGGCCGGGTAGCATCCGGTGTGTTCTCGTCCCTCTTCCATCACCGGTGAACCTTACAACCTGTCGGGATCATATCCGATTTTCCCGTATACAGATAGCCCCTCACTTCTCGTTGTCTGCGCGGTGCACCGGCATAACGGGGAGTGAATGACTTTTGAAACCGGTGATTCGGCCGGCTCGTTCTTATCTTCACATTTTGGCGGGAATGGTTACGTAACGCCCCTCCCTTTTATCGGCCACGTGTCCTTACCCGGACGACCCGCCTCTGTCAATCGCCTTTTGCACGTCGTTTCAAGTCGCCTCCCATTAATAATGGGGACACGTGGCGCCATCTGATTGGACTTCCTCGGTAACCGTTCCCCTTCCATGCCTATATAAAGCCCATTATCTCTTCATTTTACCACTTTCACGCTCCGTTCTTCTTCATCCCCCTCTTATCTCTGCATTTTCTCACATCCCCCATGAATTGTTGTCTCTACATTTGACTTGTTGTTTGATTCACCACCTCAAATTCTGTGCAAAAGAGTTGATTTCGCCAATCGTTTTGGTTCGAGTGTTGCTGCTTCGTCGCCCCTGAATTACCAGTTTCTTCACTTTCCTTTCTACTTTTGAACCCTCTTTCTTTCACACTTTCGAGATGTCTGAGTCTACTTCCCATGATGCTCCACCTATGTCACCGGATTCCGGGACTGTTTCCCCGGCTAGAATCGAGCTCACGGCTTCGGATATTATACCGGCCAAGTTCAGATTTAACAAGGATCTCGAGGTTGACAAGCCGTCCTTTGTTTCGGACAGGGGATACTATGTGAGGCGATACCCTTCATCGATTACCGAGGAGAAACTCGATGTAGTCCGGGCCGACTGCGGATGGGACATCCGCCCGGTAAGGGTTTTTGCACCGGGCTCGGATGAATCTATCACTGATCACCGAGAAGGGTTCTTGTTCGTATATACCTACCCTTTTACCCTCAAAATCGATCCTCCGATTGATCCGGTCATTCTTGATATGTGCCGGACCTATGGTGTGACTTTGGCACAGATCGGCCCGATCGTTTGGAGGGTCGTTGCGTGTCTCCGGTTATTAGCCAACAACGCCGAGAAGGAATTTACGGAGCACTTGATACGCCCAGCCTCCCCGAGGGTCTTCCGGGCGGCGTAATAAAACTTGTCAAGCGGCCCTCGAACCCGTTCTTCTCGAAGATGGACGAAGACCGGGACAGGGGCTGGTTAGAGCGATATGTCCGAGTGAAAATCGAGGACATCATCCCCGCCGACCACATGCCCTTCCCGGAGAAATGGAACGATAAGCGTAAGTTCGAATCTTTGGGCAATCGTTTTTACGCATTTAGTCATTCTTTAGCCATTCTTCGATCTCGTTGTCTCATTGCTTTTCTTTGCTTTTATTCCCAACGGATACGTTCCTCCCGTTATTCGCGATCTGAGCGAATGGGTCACTGCGCTTCTCTGCCAGCACCCCTATGAGAACCGAACATGGGCTCACCTGTCTCGTGGCCGGTGGGTGGCGCAAAACCATGGTAATATTTTTATTCCCTTTCATGTTTTGTTGTGTTTTCCACTGCCCGTGGCCCTTTGAATTCACAACCTTCGCTACTGCTTTTGCCTTTCAGGTTTGCCCAAGGGCTCGGTGGCCTCGAGGCGGACAAGATCGCTCTTAGCCGGGATAAAACCCAATTCTCTATGCGGTTGGATGAACTCGAGGCCACGGTTTCCCAACTTCGGGGGGAGCTGGATTCGGTGAAGGCTGATGCTACGGGTTTGTCGGAGAGAACCGGCGCCGAGTCTGAGGCTGCTTTGTTCAACGAGCGCAGCAGGATATTCGAGGAAAAAGCCGAGGAGCGGGCCCGGATATGTGAGGGTATTAGAACTGAACTCGAGGGGGCGATTAAAGCTAATGACAGCCTTAAGGCCGAGCTGGATGCGGCCAACCATATGAGAGATGACCTCGAGAGAAACCGGGCTCATTTGGAAGCCAAACTGGCCAAGGCTGAGGCCGATTTGGAGGAAACTTGGAAAAGAGTGGAGGCGGCCGAGGCTCATACCGCTATTGTCGCTGAGTACGAGAAGTGGAAGTCTCGGCGTCTCACCCTCGAGCAAGTTGAGCACGTCTTTGAGGATCTTCCCGGCCACGATACTTGAAGCCAAAGGAATGGAGGAGAAGGCTAACCGTGCTCTCGGGTCCGAGTCAGACGACTCCGAGCGGACAGAGTCCGAACATTCATCCTCCTCTGGTCATGCCGGATAGTGTAGGGCCAGTACTTTGGCATCTATCTTTTTTATTTTTTGTCTTCATGGGACTTTTATTTTTCTTTTGATGTAAAGAACATCCGTTGTATAAATGAAAAGTGCATCTTTCCTGCTTCTTTGTTCGAATGTTTGTCATTATTTTTGCTGCGATCGTTGGTCCATTTTCGGGACAAGGTGACTCGTGGTCATTGATTCATCATGCCCGTTTGGATTTTGTCCGATTCTTCGAGGGTTCGGTTGTCTCCAAATTTCGAGGACCGTTTTATTAGAGTCGACATTTTTCTTCGGCTCTATTTCGGGAGCGTGTCTTTTCAGCCTTGGCTAACAAAGTGGCAGCCCCCGTTTGGGGGTCTTATCGAGTTTTTGGTTGATTGCCTTTGCTATCTTGTAGAGTACAATTTAACAGGAAGTTGCTAACTTTGACAGCTTTTGACAACTTTGCTTTTGTAAAACGTTTGTACATATGAGAGTTTTGACTCTTTCTTCCTTTGCCGTAGCAAGTGTAAAAATGGGACACGATTCGTTATGATCGTTGGTCCTTACATTAGAGGCTATGGCCGGTAGCCGGGCCTTATTTTGCCGTAGCAAATTTTGGATGGGACACGATTCATTATGATCGTTTGGTCCTTACATTGGAGGCTATGGTCGGTGACCGGGCCTTATTTTGCCGTAGCAATTGATCGGTGTTACCCTTGGTATGGGCATAGTACTCCCCCAGCACTGATCCGAGCCTTGGGGTCGGGTGAGTGCTGTTACGTTCTTCGCATTTGTTCAGTAACACGTTGTACTTGCTGCCTCATTAAAAACCTTGTCGGAAAACCCATTTCGGGACAAAACCGTACTAAGGAAAAGAGTGCAACACGTGTTTTCAGGCCTAGACTCTATTTTCCATCTGTTCTCGACTTCCTGCAAATGAGAAAGGTTAATGAGAGGATACGGGCCATACCTTAACAGTAGTATCTCTTTAGATGAGCCACATTCCAGTTGTTGCGCAGACGTTGCCCGTCCATTGACTCTAACTGGTACGATCCTTTGCCCGTTATACCGGTTATCTTGTATGGGCCCTCCCAGTTCGAACCTAGCTTTCCTTCATTGGGGTTCTTGGTGTGCAAGGTAACCTTTCGAAGCACTAAGTCCCCAACTTGGAAATGCCGAAAGCTCGATCTCCGGTTGTAGTATCTTTCCGTTCTCACGTTTTTGGGCCGCTACGCGGATGACGCGCATTCGCGTAGCTCATCCGCGAGGTCAAGCTTCGTCGGCCATGGCTTCCTCGTTCGACTCCCCGGTGGTATACACGAAACGGAGAGTCGGTTCACCGACTTCTACGGGGATAAGGGCTTCGGCCCCGTAAACCAACGAGAATGGAGTTTCACCGGTGCTTGATTTGGATGTGGTTCTGTAAGCCCACAACACCTCCGGCAATACGTCTCTCCAATGGTGCTTCGATGCTTCGAGTCTTTTCCTCAGATTTTGGATTATTGTTTTGTTCGTGGATTACGCCTGTCCGTTCGCGCATGGGTGATACGGGGTTGATACGATTTTCTTGATCTTCAAACCTTCGAGAAGCTGTTGACCTTGCGCCCGTGAACCGAGGGCCGTTATCACAAGTTATCTCGACGGGGATGCCGAAACGGCGGATGATGTGATCCCATATGAAGTTGATGATTTCTTTTTCTCTGATTTTTTCAAAGGCCTGCGCTTCAACCCACTTAGAGAAATAGTCAATCATAAACAAAATAAAATGGGCCTTACCTGGTGCCGGTGGTAACGGGCTCACGATGTCCATTCCCCATTTCATGAAAGGCCAGGGTGAGACCACCGAGTGCAGTAACTCCCCGGGCTGGTGAATCATCGGGGCGTGTTTCTGGCACCCGTCACACTTTCGGACGAAATTCTTGGAGTCTTCATCCATCCGATTCCAATAATAACCGGCCCTGATGATTTTGCGGACCAGAGCTTCGGCACCGGAGTGGTTGCCACAGGTTCCTTCGTGGATCTCTCTCAATACATATTCCATTTCGCCGGGGCCCAAACATTTAGCCAGGGGGCCGAGAAAAGATCGTCGATACAATTGACCATCTACCAAGCAAAATCGGGCTGCCTTTGTCCTTAATGACCGCGATTCCTTTGGGTCGTTCGGGAGCTTGCCATCACCCAAGTAGTCGATGAACCTGTTGCGCCAATCCCAAGTTAGGCCCATTGTGTTTATCTCGGCATGTCCGTTTTCTATGGCCGTGTTTGATAGGTGCACTGTGGTACCGGGGTTGATTTCCTCCCCGTCGACCGAGGATCCTAAATTTGCCAAGGCGTCGGCCTCGCTGTTCTGTTCCCTCGGTATGTGCTGCACGGTCCATTCTCTAAATCGGTGAAGTACCACTTGGGCTTTCTCGAGGTACCTCTGCATCCGTTCGTCCTTGACCTCGAAAACACCGTTCGCTGGTTTGCGACCAAGAGCGAGTCGCATCGAGCTTCGATGAATTCGGCTCCCATACTCCGAGCCAGCTCCAAACCTGCAATCATAGCCTCATACTCGGCTTCATTGTTAGTCAATTTAGCAGTTCTAATTGACTGTCGAATGATATCCCCGGCTGGACTCTTAAGGACGATTCCCAGCCCGGAACCTTTAAGGTTCGAGGCTCCGTCCGTATACAAAGTCCAAATGCCCGTGGTTTCTCCCGAGTGTGAGAAGTTCCTTTTCGACCTCGAGGACCACGGCCCAGGGCAAAGTCGGCCACGAAGTCGGCCAAGATTTGGGATTTGATGGCCGTTCGGGGTTTATATTCGATGTCGTAACCGCTAATTTCTACAGCCCATTTTGTTAACCTACGGACAGCTCCGGTTTGTGCATGATATTTTTCAAAGGGTAAGTGGTCACTACACGTATAGGATGGCATTGAAAATAAGGTTTGAGTTTTACGGAGACGCTTACCAATGCTAATGCCAACTTTTCCAAATGAGGATACCGGCTTCCGTATCCCCCCAGTTCTACTCACATAATAGACAGGGAATTGCGTACCTGATTCTTCTCGGACCAAAACGCCACTTACCGCTACTTTGGAGACAGCTAGGTAGAGGAAAAGCGGCTCGTCGGCCTTCGGTGTGTGCAGCAACGGGGGGCTCGGTCAAATACCTTTTCAACTCCCGTAAGAGCCTCTTGACACTCCGGTGTCCAAACGAAGTCGTTCTTCTTTTACGAGCAAGGAGAAGAAACGGTGACACTTTGCTCGGAGGACCTCGATATGAAGCGACTCGGCCGGCCGCTATTCTTCCGGTGAGCCTTTGCACCCCTTTTATGTTGTTCACAACCTCGATGTCCTCGATGGCTTTGATTTTGTCCGGGTTGATTTCGATTCCCCGGTTTGACACCATGAAGCCCAAAAATTTGCCGGACCTTACCCCGAAGGCACATTTTTCCGGGTTAAGCTTCATGTTGTATCTGCGGAGCACATCGAAGGTTTCCTGCAAATGCTTTAAATGGTCCTCTGTTTCCAGGGACTTAACAACCATATCATCAATATAAACTTCCATTGTTTTCCCTATTTGTTCTTTGAACATTTCGTTAACTAGGCGTTGGTAAGTTGCACCGGCATTTTTTAATCCGAAAGGCATGACGTTATAACAGTAAGTCCCATAACGGGTAATGAAGGATGTTTTCTCTTGATCCTCCGGGTGCATCCGGATTTGGTTATACCCGGAGTAAGCGTCGAGAAAACTTAACATTTCATGTCCGGCCGTGGCATCGATCATTCTATCGATGTGCGGCAACGGAAATGAATCCTTCGGGCACGCCTTGTTCAAATCTTTATAATCGACACACATCCGAAGTTTATTATCTTTTTTGGGCACCACCACCACGTTAGCAATCCAATCCGGGTATTTTACCTCCCGGATGGAACCTATATTTAAAAGCTTTGTTACCTCGTCTTTGATGAAGGCGTGTTTTGTCTCCGCCATGGGCCTCCTTTTTTTTTGCTTTACGGGGAAAACTTTCCGTCAAGGCGAGTTTGTGTGATGCTATTTACGGTGATATACTGTCATATCTATATGCGACCATGCAAAGCAATCGGCGTTAGCTCGAAGAAACTCAATTAATTTGCGCACGAGCTCGGGGTAAGCCCCGTGCCCGGAGTATACCTTCTGTCTGGTAAGAACTCGAACGGGATGATGCGCTCCCGGTTCCTCTATGGTCGATTTGGTTGCGTCCGAGTCGTCGGCATGACAAAAGACACAGGGTATCCCGAAGTCATCCTCTCCGTACACGGATCCGCCCCGGTATTCTTTGATTGCTATTGGGGGGCTTCCCTCGGTTATACCCCTTTCTTCGTGGCCGGTTCTTTAGGCGGGGCGGCCGATTCCTCTACGGCGAACATCTCCTTTCTTTGCGGGCGCTCACCGCGGATGGTTTTCACTCCCTCTAGGGTGGGGAATTTCAGCAATTGATGCGGCGTTGAAGGTACCGCCCTCGTACTATGTATCCGGCGTCCGATAGCGCATTGTACTTTATGTCCCCTTCGATCACGTAGAACAAAGTTTGTTGAATGGCGGCTTCAATGTTCACGGGCGGTGAGATCTCCCCTTTCGTGGTTTCGCTTGCCATGTTGAACCCGCCGAGTACCGGGTTGCGGTACGATCCGATCGAGCGATCCCAATCGTTCGACCACTCTCCATCGAATGATGTTGGGTGAGCTACACCGGGTCAATCAAGATACGTTTAACCTTAGTTTTAAAGATAAGTACGAAATTACCAACGCATCATTGTGCGGTTGAATGATGCCTCGCGTCCGCGTCGTCGAAAGAGATGGAACCTCCGGGTAAATGATCTCGGGTACGTTTTTCCCGAACAATGGAAATCTTTGTCCGCTTCATTACCGGAAACCGAGGGATGTCAATACCCCCGACTATCATATTGATTATATGCTGGTGTTCAACTGGTTCGACCCTCTGATGAACTTCCCTTTCCTTATAATGGTTTTTGGCTCGCTCGCTCGATAGACCTCGGAGGTGGCCGTTTTTCAACAACCGGGCTACCTCCTCTCTCAGCCAGCGGCAATCCTCGGTCTTGTGACCGTGGGTCCCGTGATATTCACAAACCATGCTCGGATCCCGTTGCCCGGATGCGTCCTTAGTGGTTTCGGCCACCGCACGTAGGGACACGACCGATGGCCGAGACAAGATCGAAATGCGCGTTGAAGTTGTACTCCGAAATCCTTGGAGGGCCTTTATTCTTTGGCTGAACTTCCGGTATCGCTTCTGAACGAGAGCCCCCGGCTGTTTAACGGGCGCGCGTCCAGCTTGCTACCTCGACCTGAGAAGTGGCTCGGGCCTTCCCTTGGCTTTTCCGACCTGGAATTTGATCGCTCCGGGTGCGAGTATGGCCGAAACCTTTCTTTAGATGATTCGGACTTTGCTTCATAACCCTTCTAGGCTTCTCGAAACCTCTCCGTCCGCCTTGAACTTTCGGGGAGAGCTCGGGCGATCATCCTCTACCGAATCTTCGATTCATACCGATTGTGGACATCGGCCCATGTTACGGCCTCGTATTCCGGCAAATTCTCCTTCAACTTGGCCGAAGCAGCAACCGAGCTTAGCATGTTGAGCCCTTTTGTGAAAGCTTGTGCGGCCCGTTCCTCGGCACCGGGGTAATTCCATCCGTTCCCTGCGGAACCGGGTCACGAACTCCCTTAGTAACTCATCGTCCCTTTGAGTTATCCGAAAGATGTCGGCCTTACGGGCCTGCACCTTGATGGCACGCATGCCTTTACGAAGGCGTCGGCCCGACATTTCGAACGAAGTGATCGAGTGCTCGGGTAGATGGTCATACCGTCGGCGCTCCCTTCGACGAGTTTCCCAAAATTTTTCAGCAATATCGACTCAATTTCATCTTCTCCATATCATTGCCTTTTACGGCGCAAGTATATGAGGTCACGTGCTCGTGCGGGTCCGTGGTGCCGTTGTACTTATGGATGTCGGGCATTTTGAACCTCTTCGGGATCAGTTTCGGGGCCGGGCTTGGTGGAAAAGGCCTTTGGATGTACCTTTTCGGGTTCGGCCCCCCTTCGATGAGGTGGAGCCCCGGTATACGGTCCACCCCGAGAATTGTGTCTCGACTCTCTTCTCGGTCGAATCCACCCTTTTGCCAAAGTCTCAAGCATCTTCCCGGACCTCGGTGGAGGAACCGGCCGAAATCATTACTCTCGACCATCCGTGGCTCGTTCCTTCCAATTTCCACTTTGTACCATTAGCCTTTTCCGGCCCGGCTTCCCCTTGACCACTTTGCAGGCGGACAATCGCCATTCCTTGCTCGGCGATTGCTGCTCTTTGTTCCTGCAACATCTCGAAAATCAGACGCAAATTAATGCCGTCGTTCGGTGCTTCCGGTTCCCTATGGCTTTGGGTCCGAGACAATGTGACGGAGTTATGGGTTCTTAGAGGATCAGTGGCCGGTAGGGCGGCATTCTCTTGATCCACGGTGTTTTGTCGATTGAGCCCCTCCCTCGAGTTAATGGGGTTCGGGTCAGCAGGATTTGGTAGTCCCCGTGGTTCGCTCCCCTCATTTTACGCCACAATTTCGGTGTTATTAACGTGACCAGATTGTCCGACGTCAGCCATAGGCGTTACGATTTAGATGAGTTTGATAAAAATCAAGACTAAGAACTATTATCCTAGCCCCACGGTGGGCGCCAAACTGTTTACCCCGAAATCGGATAATCAATTGAATTTGTAAGTGGGTATAGGATATGTGCTTGGATCTTGGTATGTATGAAATGGAGAGAGTATATATTCAAGAGTTCTCTAGTGAAATGGCTAATCGTGGCGATTTGTTTGCGAATACAATCGCGTATGGACGATGTGGAGTACTTGATGGATTAAATCACACTATAAACTTAAACAAAACAGCCTTGGCCGAATTAGAAACTGAAGGAAAGATTGTATATATATGATCTATTCTATTACAAGTGTTCTTGGAGAAGTCAAGGAAGCAACCCCTTCAAGGGGAGGATATGCCACTATTTATAGTGTAACTTCTTCAAGTCTCATGCAATTGTGAACCATAAACTAATGATTTCAAGGACGGTCTGCCTGATTTGGTGGGATTGGACGACGACGCCGTCGACACACGTTTGGCGGAGTAACCGACCGTGACGACCGTCCCGGGCGCGTAGTTCCCATTCATAGGTTATTCGGACCAATGGCCATTCGGGTCATCGGCCACGAATGCTCGAATCGGAGGATGCGGCCGTTTTTGATCACGGGAAGACGGACTCGTTCAACTGCGGTATGGCGTTTTCCCGGAAAAAAGGGCCGGGTAGCATCCGGTGTGTTCTTGTCCCTCTTCCATCACCGGTGAACCTTACAACCGGTCGGGATCATATCTTATTTTCCCGTATACAATAGTAATTGACTCGAATCCGTAAATAACACAAGAATTTTGGTTTTCACATAATTAATGAACCATATCTCACTTTGTGGGACTATACTGGGTATATGTTGTCGTTGTACTGTAAATAAAGTCTTTGGAGCGGAGTAGTTTGTTGGAATTCCTATTCCAACTTGTTGAGTTAATAAGATCAATAATTCAATATACTCCATCTAGTTAGGAAGAATCTAAGCACAGTTACAAGTCATGCAACTTGTCAGAGTATTATGTATAGTGTGTGGAAAACTTACTTAAAAGGGAAGAATAGGTGAATTAAAATATTACTGCGCCAAAATGATCCAAGGAGAAAATCCTTACAATGGTAAGTCATAATCTGTCTGTATATGTAAGATACGCAACTGCCAGTAAAGTCACTACTCATCCAACTGGTACCCCTCTGTGAGCCCGTTTGGATTGACTTAAACCAACTTATAAGTGATTTTTAACCTATTTGGGTGTTTGGTAAAAATAGAAAACAGTTTCAAATAAGTTAAAAACTGCTTAAAATAAGCCAAAATCAAGAAGTTGCTTAGCCCCAACTTATTTTTTTCGGCTTAAAAGCCATTTTGGTTTGACCAACAACTTTACCCTTTTATCTCTTATATTTTCTGTTAATTCCAATACTACCCTTATTTCTAAAATACCTAAAATACCCTTGAACTATTAGATTTGGTGCAAAAATATCCTCCATCCACTTTAGGGCCTAAAATACCCCTGACGTTAACCTTTGGGGCCTAAAATACCCTTATTTTTAACGGACCCATTTCAAGAACTAATTAACAATTTCATTTATTACGTGGCAACTTCTCATTGGTTAATAAAATAATTAACTTAAACTAATTAATCTCCCATTTAAGCCGATCCAACTAATAAGCCCTACCCGCCCAATTAATCCCCTTTTATCGATATCAAAAAAACCACTCGAACCGTTCAATAGAAATGAAAGAAACGAACCATGAAATAGAAATACTACTTGTTTCTATTTATTTTAGTTCAAACTTTTAAAGTAGAATTAGTCAAACACCATCCTGTAAAAGTAATATTCTTTTCTATTTTCTTTTTTGTTAAAAGAAATTAAATTCGTCATTTTCAGCTGAAATTACGACCATGAAACACTGTAAGAAACAAATCATGAAACAGAAACACATTGTTTCTTTCAGTATTTCATGTATTGGTTGAATCACCACCCAAATGTCTGCACCGTTCGAGGTCGGGCTTATTAGTTGAATGAGTTCGAAGGTTTCTTTTGATATGGATAAAGGGAATTAATTGGGCGATGTAGTGCTTATTAGTTGGATCGGGTTAAATGGGGTATTAATTAGTTTAAGTTAATTATTTTATTAACCAATGAGAAGCTATCACGTAATAAATGAAATTGTTAATTGGGTTTGAAATGGGTCTATTAAAAATAAGGGTATTTTAGGCCCCAAAGGTTAACGCCGAGTATTTTAGGCCGCAAAGGTTAACGTCAGGGGTATTTTAGGCCCCAAAGGTGGATGGAGGTATTTTTGCACCAAATCTAATAGTTCAAGGGTATTTTAGGCCCTTTTCCGTTTATTAAAATAACTTGCAAAAGACTTAAAAGTACTTTAAACATTTATGCTTAAAAGCTGCTTTTTTTCAGCTAATCCAAACGGACTCTATCTCGTCTTTTTTACTTAGTAGGCGTTTGGACATAAGGTTTGAAACCATGATTTTTCATGAAACCAACGTTTGGACATGCATTTCACCTCATAGTTTCAAACTCCAAATCATCCAAAAAGGCATGATTTGGGGTTTCAAACCATGATTTCAAAAAATTTAAATATAAAACTCCACCTATAAGTTTATATTTTATAAAAAAAAGACCCATAAGTTGATAAATATTTTTAACAATTACTCGCACCAACCATTTACCAACCTCGTTAACTTCCACCAACCTTTATTTATGTCTACCATGTGAGAGGGTCATATTAAAGAGTAGTTACATTACTATTCATGTTAACTTTTCGTTTTTATTGAACTAAAGTTTGATCAATTGATGTTGTATTTTTTAGAAAGGCCTTTTAGTAGCGTATTAATTTTGTTATGAACTATGACTTGCTCATTTGGTAAGATTGTATAAGAATTGGGAATGTTTTGATAGTTTTCACAACTTGTGGGGTTTTTATGTCTATAAGAGAAAATACAACTTATGATATTCAAATTACATGTCCAAAATGGTTTCAAACCATGATGTCCAAACGGCTCCTTAAAGGACTACTACCAAGCTCTCTTTTTGTGTCATTTTAATTTATCTATTTTTTGCATGTACACTTCACATGGAAGCACTTTATATAGGGGTGGACATGGTACGGTAGATACCGATTATCATATCGAAATTGAAATTTTTTATACCGCGATTTTGATACTATGATATTTGATACAGTATTTGATATGCATTTAAAAAGTTTGATACACGGTACGGTATTCGATATTAATAAAGAAAATATCTAAATACCAAATACCGTATCGAAATATATAGTTACATATACAATTCATATATCTTAGTATTATAATACTAACAAATATATAAACTAGTATTATTAGAAAACTAATTGTTTAAATGCTGGAACTTTAATTTGACAACTCAAATTTGATTTAAATGTTTTTTTTTTTTGTGTAATTGATTTATGAAAGGGATTGCTTGTACTTTTTTAAAAAAAAATATTTTTACACGTGTAAGGTATTAGTACAATATAATTAAAACGTTTCTTAAGTAGTTTAAGTCATAATTCTCTACGATATGAGTGTATGTAAGTCGAAATCGAATAAACTATGATACCGATTTACCGTACCGTAAATATCGAAACCGAACTTAAAAAATACCAAACCATACCGAATAATTTGTTATGATTAATGATATAGTATTTTTAAAAACCGAGACCAAAATTATCGTACCGAAATTTCAAATATCATATTATACCGTATCATGTCCACCCTACCTATATAGGTGTTTCACCCTTTTTTGTACGCTTTCATTTTTAACATTTTATAGCTAGTATTCATTGGTGCAAATAAGTAAAGTAAAACACACAAATGGAGCCCATAACCTTAACTATAGAAAAACAGTAAAGGTAGATATTATTTACTTGTGAACCCACATACACAAATAAGCTACCGGTTCAGTGGTAATGCAGAGGCTAGAGATGCTCTTGTTCCTGAGATGTGGGTTCAAAACCCCATCGGTGCCTATGTTTTTTCGTTTTTTGGTTATATAATAAGCAAGATTCTCTTTTAATTCATTTTTTAAAATTAGAAGAACGTATAAATTGAACTCGTGCAATTCTTTTCCTTTGGGGGTAACTTTTTCCCTTTTTGCTATCATACAAAATTTCTTTTAACACTTTATATTTTAAAAACAATATATAAAATTGACAAATCAATAAGCAAAAAGCAAACCAAATTCTCTCGATACTTGCTCTCGTTTTCTTTCACAAAAGCCAAACCCAAAATTAGATTTTCAAAATATATTAAATACTTATACTTGTTCGTTAGTTTGATGGTTGTTATCGTGGCGGCTCAAGGTGAAGCTAGTAAAAACTTTGCTTTAGCCTCCCAAATTTTTGAGGCCTCAAGATTTTTACGAATGAATTTTATGATTT
The DNA here is from genome assembly GCF_029784015.1 of Lycium ferocissimum. Lineage (NCBI taxonomy): Eukaryota > Viridiplantae > Streptophyta > Magnoliopsida > Solanales > Solanaceae > Lycium > Lycium ferocissimum. The sequence continues at coordinate 71,151,518 of NC_081346.1, read as the reverse complement.
TATTTTTTCTTAGACAATATTGAAGATTGTAAAAAGAAGTATAAAATTTATGTAATAAAAGAAGGGAAAAAACTATCTACTTTTTAAGAGAAATATTTTAGAACTTTGAACTAAATTACTCAAAATCTTCATATTATTAAATAAAGTTTTTACAACAACATCTAAGGTAATGTATTTAAAACACATGACTAACATCTTATTAACTTGACTTAATCCTCACTATTATAAACATTTCGTTAGAACGAGACCGTGAACTTCTCTTGTTTTTTTTCCTCTTCCGTTCGCTCTTCAACACGTTTCAATTCTCGTTCAACCTTATCAATTCGTTCCAACAATACGAGCTTTTTCTTTTGATCCATGATTCAATCCGCAAATGTTCCTTCGCATCTTCGTACTTTTGTATTTTTGCTAGTATGACATCTTTAGTGTATCCATAAACCGCCATCGGCCTTTAAAATATGTTTTAGGCCTGCGAAATAGACTTGAAGTTTACATCTAGGACAATCATATATGTTCCACGCATAGTAACACTCAGAACATTGTTGTGGTTCGGCCATGGTTAGGAAGTTTTCGAGAAAGAGAGACAGGTGCGACGACAAAGAGTGATTAGGGTTTTTTGGAGGAAGAGTAGGTGCAGCGAGAAAGACTAAAGAACAGAAGTTCGTAATGAAGCCAATAAAACATGCATGCAATTCAGAGTCCTGCAGAAGAACAAAATAGTCGTTCGCCCTCCGTTCACCCTTTAGATAGCTCCAATCATCCTTTCTGATGAAGTTAGGCGCATTCATTTGATTTAGCCAAGCAGAGTGTATGCCTGTATCATGGCCTTCAAGGACAACAAAAGTAGAACTGGTATGAATGAGTACACTAAACATCCTTGATCTCCATTCTTATTCAAGATTCCACACTAGAAAGACAAAGCTATGCCCACAGATAACACAATATATTCCAATTACATGAAGTCCTTAACTAGAACTGAACTAATTAAGTCAACATGGTAACATGCAAACTCACTAATTCTTGGCCCCAAACCCAGACTTACAACTTGTAGTTCTGTCTATGAAAAGTAGAGAGCTTCTAGGTGCATACCAGAAAGTCTGCTGTAACTAATTATTTACTCAACATCTAGTACTCTTGATCTAATACTCTAGTTCTCAACAAAAACAAAACCATGCATTAGTATTCTTAATCTAATACTCTAGTTCTCAGCAAAATCAAAACCATGCACTAGTTCTCAACGACCTGAAACTCCGAGCACTTGCAAGTCAGGCAATTGCACTCGCAAGTGCGACGACACTTTTTCACAATCTTTCTTCTTCTGCGCCTGCATCCTTGTGCACCTCTCTCGGCATATATGCCGTCAGGGTTATGGCGTGGCCTGAGCGCGCGGGAGGAGGAACTACTCCCTCCAGCTGCACCAGCTGACCTAAGAACGCGAGAAAGCACTGGTCTAGGTCGATCCTCGATAACAGCCGGAGATCCAGATTCATTCAACACCGACACCAAAGTAGGAGGGAAATCTGCTTGCAATGGTCGGTTTTCTGAATTGACATGACCAGAAGCATCTCCTGCCAGAGATCCAGATTCATTCAACACCGAAGTAGGAGGATCTCCTGCCAGAGATCCAGATTCATTCAACACCGAAGTATGCATTTCCCTGGAATTAACATGACCAGAAGCATCTCCTGCCAGAGATCCAGATTCATTCAATACCGAAGTAGGAGGATCTCCTGCCAGATATCCAGATTCATTCAACACCGAATGCATTTCCCCGGAATTGACATGACCGTAAGCATCTCCTACCGCAGATCCGCATTCATTCAATACCGAAGTAGGAGGATCTCCTGCCAGAGATCCAGATTCATTCAACACCGATCCAGATTCATTCAATACCGAAGTAGGAGGATCTCCTGCCAGAGACCCAGATTCATTCAACATCGAATGCATTTCCCTGGAATTGACATGACCATAAGCATCTCCTGCCAGAGATCCAGATTCATTCAATACCGAAGTAGGAGGATCTCCTGCCAGAGATCCAGATTCATTCAACACCGATCCAGGTTTATTCAATACCGAAGTAGGAGGATCTCCTGCCAGAGATCCAGATTCATTCAACACCGAATGCATTTCCCTGGAATTGACATGACCAGAAGCATCTCCTGCCAGAGATCCAGATTCATTCAATACCGAAGTAGGAGGATCTCCTGCCAGAGATCCAGATTCATTCAACACCGAAGTATGCATTTCCCTGGAATTGACATGACCAGAAGCATCTCCTGCCAGAGATCCAGATTCATTTAACACCGAAGTAGGAGGATCTCCAGTAGGAGGAGGGAAATCTGATTGACCCGGTCGGTTTTCTCTTTGCATTTTCGTGGAATTGACATCTACATTCTCTTCCTCGTTAACAGCGACAAATCCAGAAGATACATTTTCATTCATAGGAGGAGGAAAATCTCCTTGCACCGGTGGCGAAGTAGACCGTGAGCGTTTTTTCCCTCTTCTGTTAGGTTTCAATTGTTGTTCAAGCTTCTTCAATCGTTATAAAATTCTACTCTTTCTACGGATCCAAGAAAACATCATATCAGCTTGATTAGCTTCTTCGTATCTTCTAATTTTTCCTGTTATATCAAGTCGGCCATAGCCATTCTCAGCAAAAAGTTTCAAAACATGCTCCTTCCCTTGGAAGTAAAATTTGATATTGCATCCAACACAATCCAAATCGTTCCAAGCCCCGAAACATTCATCACAGAGCTTGGACATGGTTTCTTTCGATGAACTGTGAGAGAGAAGAGGTGCGGCGATGATAGAGAGAGGCGCGTTTAGGTTTTGAGTATTTTTGCTCAAGGTAGTTTTTATTTTTCTGGGTAATACACGGGTTGTTGTTGGATAATACACAAGCGTAGGTGCACCCCGTTGCTACTACTTTTTGCTCATAAATTTGCCTTTTTATTTTTATTTTTTAACCATACAAATTAATATCATCGTAATTGATCTTTATTAATATCATCGTAATATTTTGCGAATCTCTTTTTTCTCCTTATTGAATTATTTTTTAGTCCTTCATCTCAAAATATTTATCACGTTTCATTTCTCGAGAGTCAAAACTAAATAAATATTACTCTCTCAGTCCTAATTTAAGTGTCTTAGTTTGATTGGACACAAAATTTAAGAAATGAAGAGATTTTTAAATCTTTTGGTCTTAAATTTAAGATGTGTATAGTCCTTTAAATTTTATGGTCTTAAACTTGCCATGTAAAATTTGAAATTGAAAAAACCTACTAAATATAGAAAGAGACATTCTTTTTGGGACATATCGGAATGGAAAGCAAGACATTTAAATTGGGATGATAGGAATAATCAATATTTTTCCAAAAATTTCACTATATTAATAGGAGAATTGTAATTTGTAGAATTTTTCATATAGTTTTTAAATATCTAAAAAAATTAATTTAAAAGTATTAAATTAATCTAATCCAATCTAACTCTGCAGATTAGTCAAATTGTCTTTTGAAAAAATGACAAATATTTTGGGATGGAGAGAATTTATTATTTTTGCTTGCATTCAGGTAAATTTTATGCAATTTTGGAACCAAATTTTCTTTTACAACTGGAGCATTCATTTGGTCATACTATCTCTTTTATTAAGCCTCCAATATTTTACTTCTTCAGTGAGCTTATATGTGCTTATAATGATTCGTCCTAAAATTATTTTTAGGTATAATTTACAAATATTTTAATTTACTAATGTATTTTAATTATTATTTATTGATATTTTTGTAAGATAATTAATTAGGTTAATCTTTGTAAAAACCCAAAATTAAGGTTATATATTGTAGTATAAATTTAGGGTTATTGAAAAAATTTATTGCGTTAGATGATTCTAGAAGATAAAATATGAGTGTCTAATACGGATGAAAATAAAATACATAATTAAATCTTAAATGAGTTCAAGCTAAACACAAAATGAGTTTGAAGTAGGGCAGAATGAAGTGTCGGCTACATGTTTAGTCGGATTAGTTAGCATTTTGATTCAAACTCTTTATTTGTCTTAAGAGTTCATTAAGTACGTATAGATTATTAATTTAGAAAAAGTAACTTAAAAAAGTTAAAATTCAGAATCCATAAACTTAATATTTTGGCTCCACATCTAATTTGAAGTAAATAATTTCATTAAAAATAAAATTTAAGATGTTAAAGGAGTAAAATGAACGTTTTATTTTTATATATTAAAAATATTTTCTTTGAAATTTAAATTATTATACAGTAAAAAGGTGTAATATAAATTATTTTTTAACTAAAATATCTACTTTATATTTTGAATTAGCCCGGGCCTCGTGAAACTAGTTGGGTAAATAAGTTTAAATTGTATGGTCTTATGGTCTTAAACTTGCCATGTAAAATTTGAAATTGAAAAAACCTACTAAATATAGAAAGAGACATTCTTTTTGGGACACATCGGAATGGAAAGCAAGACATTTAAATTGGGATGATAGGAATAATCAATATTTTTCCAAAAATTTCACTATATTAATAGGAGAATTGTAATTTGTAGAATTTTTCATATAGTTTTTAAATATCTAAAAAAATTAATTTAAAAGTATTAAATTAATCTAATCCAATCTAACTCAGATTAGTCAAATTGTCTTTTGAAAAAAATGACAAATATTTTGGGATGGAGAGAATTTATTATTTTTGCTTGCATTCGTAAATTTTATGCAATTTTGGAACCAAATTTTCTTTTACAACCGGAGCATTCATTTGGTCATACTATCTCTTTTATTAAGCCTCCAATATTTTACTTCTTCAAAGGAGCTTATATGTGCTTATAATGATTCGTCCTAAAATTATTTTTAGGTATAATTTACAAATATTTTAATTTACTAATGTATTTTAATTATTATTTATTGATATTTTTGTAAGATAATTAATTAGGTTAATCTTTGTAAAAACCCAAAATTAAGGTTATATATTGTAGTATAAATTTAGGGTTATTGAAAAAATTTATTGCGTTAGATGATTCTAGAAGATGAAATATGAGTGTCTAATACGGATGAAAATAAAATACATGATTAAATTTTAAATGAGTTCAAGCTAAACACAAAATGAGTTTGAAGTAGGGCAGAATGAAGTGTCGGCTACATGTTTAGTCGGATTAGTTAGCATTTTGATTCAAACTCTTTATTTGTCTTAAGAGTTCATTAAGTACGTATAGATTATTAATTTAGAAAAAGTAACTTAAAAAAGTTAAAATTCAGAATCCATAAACTTAATATTTTGGCTCCACATCTAATTTGAAGTAAATAATTTCATTAAAAATAAAAGTTAAGATGTTAAAGGAGTAAATGAACGTTTTATTTTTATATATTAAAAATATTTTCTTTGAAATTTAAATTATTATACAAAGAAAAGGTGTAATATAAATTATTTTTTAACTAAAATATCTACTTTATATTTTGAATTAGCCCGGGCCTCGTGAAACTAGTTGGGTAAATAAGTTTAAATTGTATGTAAGCCCGGGCCTCGTGAAACTAGTTGGGTAGATAAGTTTAAATTGTATGGCTCGTAGGTATATTGGGCCCAATGGGCCAATATAGGTGCCCTTCCAACGTCAATTATCCTTTTTTTTACGTGGATTTCCCTCTTTAGGAGTGGTCTTTAATTTTTGTCCGTCAAATTGGTGGTCTTTAATTTTGTCCTTCGCTCTAAAATCTTTTGGTTTCGGGTTCGAACAGCAACTCAGTCAAAAAAAAAAATCGAAAGGCAGAGGTTTGGATTCACAAAGGCAGACAAAAGTCCGCCTCAGGCAGAGTTTTGAATTCAGGCAGAGGCAGACTTTCAAAACTCTGCCCAAGGCGGACTTTGGTTTGCCTCAGGCAAACTTTTGGATGCAAAATAAAAGTCCGCCTCAGGCAGAGTTTTGAAAGTCTGCCTCAAAACTCTGTCTAGCAAAATAAATTTTTTGACTGAGCGAGAGTTCAAATCCAAAACCCATGAATTTTAAGCGAAGGACAAAAATTAGGCAACCCTGCTAATTGCCCATGATTACTAGTGGCCCGTCCTCATATAAGAATACTAGATGACTAAAGCCCGTGCTAGCACGGGCCCAACACTGTAAACTGTTGAAGATTTTGTGGGGTGCATTACAAATTTGAGTTTGGCTCGCTATGAGCACACATCACAAATTTTCCCGATGCAAAGTTCATACACAAGTTATAAGGAAGCTAGAAGATACCATTTGGATAGAGACATATACACTAAATTCTCGCACTCTTTGCTTTCATCTAACAAAACTAAAAGCTCATATGTTTGTAGTCGTTCGATCGCGATAAGAAAAAATTAAAATCTTCCCAATCTACTTGGAAAGGACATGAGAGCATCTATTTGACCCTCAATGCTCCTTCTGCTAGAACGTACATTTTCCATTCTCTGCAATCAACAAAAGATTTTACGTAATATTGACCATCCAGGTGTATAGTGAGATGAGATCCTCTACCTTTAACCAAAAATCTTGACTTCAAACCCCGAGAATGAATAAATTCATGTAATTTCAGCCTTTAATGAGTCATGCGCCGTGAAATATGGATTAGGATGCAAGGCACAGCCATATCGGCAAAACAGGAAGCTCCTCTGGTTTTCTTTCTGTACTAACTTATGAGCAATGTAAAATATTACCAAAGGAACCAGGAATAAACTTCGGTCAAACTACCAGAATGTAATGAAGGTATAATTACCGAGAAGCCTTTGTCAATTTACAATGAAACACCACAGTTACATGCACTCACTAAAATAAACTCTGAAAAAGAAACTAAAATTGGCTCTGAAATTATTATTCACGACCAGACTTTAGCAAGGCAAAATAGAAACCTTTTCAGCCAAGTATCAGAATTCTGTGTTGATTGTTGAAACTTAGAAAACACAATTGAAACAATGTATCATATGTAATATCATTCAGAAAGACCATAGGCTACAATATAAAAGCATATGCAAGTTGTGGTTACTTGGTCTGCGAAGTTCCACATTTGTCTAAAAATGCATTTTTTCCTCCTAGAGAATAAAGGTTAGATATGGAACATTCTGTATAAATAAGTGAAAGTGAAATCACATTATTTCAGGACTTTCTAATTGGGATTCTTATTTTATTATCAGAACTTCAGATCGTTGTACAATCAATTAAATTTTAATAGCAGCTTGACTAATTATTATTGGCTAGTACATAGATGAAAGAACATACTTATTGAGTTATATTTCAGTTTTAATTCAATAAATTTTTGTTAGAATATGTAATTAGTAAAATATATTTTGTAATATTTTGTAATCTTCTATTTTAGGATAGCATATGTTAGTATTATTTAGTGAAATTAGTTCCTAATTTGTAGCCTACAATTATGTTGTAAATCATGTATATCAACCCATTCATGGGAACAGATTATTCAAGGAAAACATTCTCTTACATGGTATCAGACTAGGTTCCCCTAAAAACCCCAGCATCCTAAAACCCTACCCCTCAGCCGCCGACCCCCCCTTGGCCGCCGACCCCCTCCCCCCCCATCCTCTCTTTTCGTTTTCCTCCTCTTCTCCATGGCTGACACCTCCAAGTTGCATCCTGCGACTACCGTCACCAATATCAAATCATGCATTCCTATTGTGCTTGACTACGAAGGAAGCCAATACAATAACTGGGCTACCCTCTTCAAGCTCCATTGTCGTGCCAACTTGGTGATCGACCACATCCTACCTCCTGCCTCCCCCACCGTGCCACCACCGGCAACTGCAGCCGAAAAACTTGCTGCTAAGGCCCTATGGGAACGGCTAGATGACATTGTTCGGCAATGGATATATGGCACCATATCCAATGATCTTCTTAACACGATCATTCATCCCGAGGACACCGCCGCCGAGGCTTGGGACCGCTTTGTTCATCTTTTTCAGGACAATAAATCGGCTAGGGCTCTCGCTCTTGATGCGAAGTTCACCAACACCAAATTGGTGGATTTTCCGAATGTGAAAGCATACTTGCACCGGTGAAAAGTTCTTCGACAACCTTGCCAACGTCGGTCACAAAGTTTCCAACGAACGACTTGTGCTTCGCCTTGCGAGGTTGTCGGACGAATATAAGACTTTTCGCACAACGGTGCAACACCGTACTCTCTCCGGTCTTTTGACGTTGTCGATCGATGCCGAGCTTGAGGAAGATAGCCAGCGCGAGGACGCCATTCACGACGCGGCTGTTGTTGCTCTTGTTTCCACAATGTTACTCCTCGACATTTCTCGGGTAATGGACAGCCCAATAATTCGAAAATAACGCCAACAATCGTGGAACTTCGCGAGAATCGTGGCAAGAAAAACAACCGCGGTCGCCGCAAAAGAACGCAACAACCGCGATGGCGCGACAACGGACAAAGCAACGGGGGCAACCGCGCGCGCACGGCCGCGGCCGAAGGCGAAGCAAGGCCTCGGCCGCCCGTCGTGGTGTTATCCACCATGGGCGACTTGGGGGCCACGGCCGTGGGCCACCCCACCTTGTCCCTATCCTGCGGCGGATATGGCGACGACCCCGTGGCTGGCAGAACCGCGTCCGGCTCCTCGCCGACGGGAGTTCTTGGTCCTCGTCCTCCACGGTCGTTCTACTCGTCGGCCTCGTCATCACACCGGCCCGGGTATGCGCCTACGGATATTGATCAAGCTATGCACACAATGTCGTTGAATCCGCCCGATGACAGAATTGGTACACGGACACCGGAGCCACATCTCATATGACCAACTCCCAAGGTACTCTCTCGTCTTATTATCAATTGAGCAAAAATAATGGCATTGTTGTTGGTAATGGTAGCATGATTCCAATTCGTGGTTATGGTCGTTTCCTTCAAGTAAATCCTCTTTAAAAGCGCAAAATGTCTTACATGCACCTAAACTCATCAAAAACCTTATTTTTGTTCGTAAATTTACTATAGATAATATGGTTTTACGTTGAATTTGATCCCTTTGGTTTTAATGTGAAGGATTTACGGACGGGGAGCAAACTCATGAGATGTGAGAGTTCGGTGATCTTTATCCATTCTTCCCAAATTTTCGAGCCATCTCGTCCTTCGCACCATCTAACTTTTAGTGTCATCTCTCCTCGTATACGGCACTCCGTTTAGGTCATCCGAGGGGATGTTATTCTTAGTTCTTTACGTAGTAGTAATTTGATTGAATGTAATAAGGCTCGAAACATTGTTTGTCATTCTTGCCCTCTGGGGAAATTAATTAAATTGCCTTTTTATGACTCTCTTTCAACTACTACTATGCCCTTTGATATTGTTCACGGTGATGTATGGATCGCACTGTTCTTAGCTCATCCAAATGAGATATTATGTTTTATTTCTTGACAATTACACAAATTTTCTTTGGACTTTTCAATCAAAACAAAGTCCCAGTGTTTATAATGTTTTCTTGTCGTTCCTGAATTTCATTCGCACTTTCAGTTTGAAAAAGAAATCAAAACTTTTCAATGTGACAACGGGCGTGAATTTGATAATGGTCCTTTTCATAAATTTTGTGAACAAAACGGATGTGTTTCCGCTTTTCTTGTCCCCACACTTCCCCAAAATGGTAAGGCGGAACGGAAAATAAAATCGATCAATAATGTTGTTCGTACACTCCTTGCCCATGCATCTATGCCCCCTCCTATTGGCATCACGCTTTGGCCATGGCCACGTACCTACACAATATTCTCCTTCTAAACTCTTAGCATATAAGACACCCACTCACATTCTTTATCAAAAGAATCCATCCTACTCTCATCTTCGAGTTTTTGGTTGTCTATGCTTTCCTCTCTTTCCCTCCACACAAATTCATAAGCTACAATCTAGGTCCACTCCATGTGTCTTCCTAGGATACCCTTCCAACCATCGGGGGTACAAATGCTATGACTTATCGAGCCGAAAAATAATCATAGCTCGCATGCGTGGTTTGATGAAAATTCCTTTCCTTTTTCACAAATGCATACTCTATCTCCTACCTCATATGATTTTTGGATGATGATAATTCCCCATTGAGAATCCACTTGTTGCATGACCAGGCCGCTGCTTCCCCAATACAGCCCCCTCCCTCTCGTGCAACCCACCACCCGATCTCCCTACCTCTTCTCCTTCATCGCCGATCGCCCCGGTCCGCCTCCACCGCCCCCACGGCGGTTCCCCCGTGCCAGCCCTCTTCCCTCTCCCACCCGCGCGCCACGGCGGCCGGCCCCTCCCCTGCCGGCCACCCACCCATGCATCGCATGACTACACGTAAATCAACATGGGATTTTTAAGCCGAACTTAAAGTACCATAATCAAGCCTTAAGTGTCACCACCAATTCCATCTCCCCCATTCCTCGGAATCCCGTTGGTGCCCTTAATGATCCGAATTGGAAGAATGCTATGCAAGATGAATATAATGCTCTTATTGATAGTAAGACTTGGGAGTTGGTCCCTCGTCCTCCAAATGCTAATATTATTCGGTCTTTATGGATTTTTCGGCATAAAAAGAAATCTGATGATTCTTTTGAGAGGTATAAAGCCCGTCTTGTAGATGATGGCAGTCTCAACGAGGGTGTTGATTGTGACGAGACGTTCGATCCGGTGGTCAAGCGAGCAACTATCCGTGTGGTTCTTACTATTGCTTTTATCTCGCTCTTGGCCCATTCACCACTTGATGTAAAGAATGCTTTCTTGCGTGGCAATTTGAATGAGACCGTCTATATGTATCAACCTTTGGGGTTCGGATCCACTCGTCCGATCATGTTTGTCTCTTGCGTAAATCTCTTTATGGTTTGAAAGCCGAGCACCACGGGCTTGGTATCGTTGTTTTGCTTGAATATGTGGCAACCATTGGTTTCTCGCATAGCACATCTGACAACTCTCTCTTCACTTACTGTCGTGGAAAAGATACTGCTTACATTTTGTTATATGCGGATGATATTATTCTAACTGCATGTTCAGATTCTCTCAGACTCGGTATTATGTCCAAGTTAGCTACGGAATTTGCAATGAAAGATTTGGGTCCGTTGAGCTATTTTTTGGCGATTGCCGTCTCCCGGGACAAAAATAGCCTATTCATGTCTCAGAGTTCTTATGCAGAGGATCTTCTTGACGGAAGCGTGCATGTCGCGTGTAAACCCCGCCCCACCTCCGGTTGACTCGAAGGGAAAACTCGGCGCTTCTTCAAGCGCCCGTATGAGGATCCTACGAAGTATCGTCGTCTGGCTGGTGCTTTGCAATACTTGACATTCACTCGGCCTGACATATCATACGCTGTCCAACAAGTTTGCTTGTTTATGCATGACCCCAAAGTCCAGCATATGGAAGCATTAAAACGCATTTTGCGTTACATTCGAGGTACGATTGACTTTGGCACACATTTATACAAATCCCCTCTACAGTCACTCCTATCATATACAGATGCTGATTGGGGAGGATGTCCAGACACTCGACGCTCCACGTCGGGTTATTGTGTCTATCTTGGGGATAACTTGATTTCTTGGTCTTCCAAGCGCCAACCTACTCTATCTAAGTCAAGTCTTGAAAGCGAGAATACGAGGGTTGCTAATGTTGTCTCGAGTCTTGTTGGATTCGTAATCTGTTGCTTGAACTCCATTGTCCTATTCGTAAAGCAACGTTGGTCTATTGTGATAATGTAAGTGCCATTTACTTGTCCTGGAAATCCGTACAACATCAACGTACCAAGCATATCGAAATGGACATTCACTTTGTTCGCGAAAAGGTTAGACGTGGCGAAGTTCGTGTCCTACACGTTCCGTCCCGTTATCGATTGCCGACATCTTCACCAAGGTCTTCCGCGCGTACTATTTGATGATTTTCGCGACGGCCTAACCGTTCGTAAACCTCCCGCTTCGATCAAGGTGTGTTAGAATATGTAATTAGTAAAATATATTTTGTAATATTTTGTAATCTTCTATTTTAGGATAGCATATGTTAGTATTATTTAGTGAAATTAGTTCCTAATTTGTAGCCTACAATTATGTTGTAAATCATGTATATCAACCCATTCATGGGAACAGATTATTCAAGGAAAACATTCTCTTACAATTTTCTCCAGTGTGAACCATAACAATAGCATAACTGATATAGACTTTATTTACTTGAATAGTTTTTAACTTTTTTACACCTAAGAATTTACACAATCAAGTCACCTAAAAATAAGCTACTCCAAGAACCGTTTGTAATAAGTGGGATCAATAACTTGAAAAGTAAGATAGGTAACCTATTACGATAGGTTAAAACAACGATAAATGCATAGAAGTTAATTTTGTTACCCATTATTTCTCTTATATTAGGTTATTATTGTCCAGATATCTTTTTTTCTGGTACAAATTATATCTGGAAAGCATGAAAGGGGGAAGATTTCCATTCAAGTTTTTAAGACCATAAGGGAAGAACCCTAGAAGCATATTTCAAGATCTTCAAACACCTTTAAAAGAGATGGAAATTGCCTTAGATAATTCTCCTTCATTTCTATTGGAATCTTAACTCAGAGCTAAAATCTGGTCTTATACCAATCAGGGGAACACATCTCAAAGCAAATCAAGAACATGTCCCCTGAGTTAGCAAGCGTACTTCGCACGATCGAAATCCAAAAATATCCTAAAGCTCTTCGAAGCACTTCATAAATTCAAACCAAAAAAAAAAAAAAAATCTTCCTCTTTGTTCTTTTTTACTTTGTTTAAACCTCCTATTGAACAAATCAATTTCCCCTTTCACCACCCATAGGATTCCAAGCAACAAAATCAAGAAGGATTTTCGAGTAAAACATGGAACAATTACTTGTCAATTAGCAAAAATAACAAAAGGTTCATGGCAGCTTTCGATTGTTCACTTTCATTAGGCCTTGCTATTTTTTTTTTTTGGATCATTCTATAGCAAGGAAAGTGGGTTATGGGCAGAGCTTCCAGTTGCCATTAGCCTAGCAGGATCAAGAGAAGCAACTTTCAAAGTTGCAAATGTTAAGACACAGGGACCTTTGTTGGGAACAATATATAAAGAATACTGTTCTCGTTTGCTATTCTTGAACACTAACTTCCAGACAAAATGAATTATGCAACTTCAAAAAGAGAAATAACCCAACACCTTGGAATGACAAAATGTTGGCTACAACATGAAAAACATAATACTTTATGTAGTTTCTTAGAAATCTACCTTTGGAGTTCCTCAACCTCTGTACGACATTTCCTATGCCCATGAAAAATGCTCTGCGATTAAGTACCCGAGACCTGTAATCCAAAGTAAGAAAAGAATAAGTCCAAAATTTTTGTGCAAGGTTAACTCAATTTATGTGCATAAACCTTTTCCTAATTGTGGAACTTCAATATGTTGATTAAGGATAGATGTGAAAGTGTAACAGCATGAGAATTATTGCAACGGAAAAAAAAAGCGCAAAATTCCCATCTCGAAGTTAAGCAAAATATTCTTATAAGCTGCATGTAAATACCTCCTTCTACTGTAGGGTATCCTATCAATCGAAGGCGCATGCGAATCCGATAATGTTGCTAGCTCATCTATCTAGAACGACATAAGCAACAAATTATTATTTGATAAGATTTTAAATAACATTGCACTTAATATGATACCAATAGAAATAAGTCATAGCACATACAACGGCTTAACAACATTCCTACCGATAAAACACATTCGAAATTCCGTGCTATTTAAGTTATAGCAGTTTCTTAAACAACATCGCAGAAAAGAAAATGCCAATTTACACTTTTCCCATGTACCTGAAAAGACAAACATTTACAAAATAACACTTTAGATTAGGTACTTTAAACTCACCACTACAAATAGCATCCTACTTCAAGGAAGATGCTTTAAATTCAATACACAAATTGTAAATCACAATAAATAACCAACTATAAACGAAAGTCGTTGATACGGTGGAACAAAAGATTTGTTTTTTCCCCTTTCTCTTGTGCACTTTAGCCGCATTTGCTCGGATTTTTAGGAACAAAGATTATCATTCCTACTACGGCAGCTTAAGAAATGACCTCCCAAGTTTCATCAACAATCTATTAACAGTTCAATAATACTGATGAAAAAAATGAACTTTGTACAATTTTTAGTGCTTAGTAAATTGAGATATCATTACCAATGGTTCCGACAAAACGAATAATGCATCTAAACTCATTAACACTGAACATTAACTTTGGCTTAAAAAATTATCCTACAACAAACAATTACCAGTTTAAAAATATTGTCCTACAATAACAGGAAACAGGGTGTAGTAAGTCCGAGAAAAAGAAGGAATTTTTTGTCCCAACCTAGAATTCCTGGCTTAGCTATTACGCTCTTCCAAACCGGCCATCGGTTATGAATCCTTGTGATAATAAATCCCGCGTATCTCCTGCACAAAACAAAGCACCTCACAAGTTCTAAATGCACGAAAAAAATTTCGGAACATAAATCTTTATTGCGTATGTATTTAGAATCCGATATAAGGGTTCTTTAATTATTAACAACATAGTGACATCTCTAATTTACTACGGCAGATCCTAATTGAGAAATTACAAGACCACCAAAGATATAATAATAATAATTACGTGATAAAAATAAAGAATAATCAAGAAAAAATTAGATAGAAGTATGCAATTACATTGATGAGCAACTACGGTAGCTTTTTTTTGGGAAGTCTCAAGACACAAAGAGATGTACGTGGAATATTCTAGATCCGATGGTATGTCCGTTGAATAAAATCCACTGGAGCGGAGTAAGCACGGACTGCCACGTAAGGAAAAGATCAAGAAAAACTATGCCTAATGACTAAAATACCCTTAATGAGAAGCCGGCACGACGATCCGCTTCTAACTCATGCTTCTATAATAGTATAAATATAAATATAAATTCTAAGTATCAGTAATATGTCTTGTACCCTAATACTAGCATTTTCTTCATCTTATTAGATTTGCCTTTTTTAAAAAAAATACTTTCATGGTTTGTGATGTAACAAATTCCTATATTCTTGAATTACTTTGGAGACGATGGGGTGGAAGATATTTTTGAAAAAAATATGGGAATTAGCTACGGATAAATATAATTATAAACAACAAAATCTGTGGCTAATCCTATTTAATGACAGATTATCAAAAAGTTGTTTTTAAAAAGGGGAGATTTGAGGCACTTTTTGAACCCAAGAAAGAGTTTTTCTGCATTCATGAAAGTTTTTATTTAAAAAAAATCAAGACATTTTTCGCTCAATATATTTTTCTCTGTAAGTATTTGTTTTAAAATATAAAAGTCTTGATAAAACATGCAAAAGGGGGCCTAAATTAGAGATAAAAAGACTACAACGTCGTTCGTACAATCAAAATAGAGTTGATGGTGATACTTTGAAGAAAAAGCAAAAGTGACAATTTACTATTTAAAAAAAAAAAGAAAGACTATTCCCAAAAAAAAAAGAAGGAAATATTGAAGGATTATGATAAATATTTTAAAAATGAACAATGAAAAAGAACAAAAAGGGCATGGGCCAAATTCTTCATCTTCATGGATGATGCAAAAAGGAAATAAAGTGGTCACAAGTTAAATATATGTGCTAAAAACATAAATAGATGGAGATATGAAACTTAAAAGAAAAACACATACTACTCCGTATGATATGATCACTAACGTGCCCACATGGATACAAACTCTCTACTATGGAATTTTTCAGCGTTTCAATGATCTATTTTTTGCCATGCATTTTCCTTGTTATTTGGTTATGTGGGAATGAGGTGGAAAAATTATGTTTTATGACATAAATTTCTTATCTAATATCGCTGGGAAAAAACTCTATTTCTAGCAGTGTGTCAAATGTTGCTAAATACTCCCTCCGTTTCAATTTATTTGAATTTTTTCGGAGTACAAGTGTCGAACTTTATAATTTGACTGTAAATTTTGACATAGATTTTTTAAGTTTGTAAAAATTAAAAAAAAAAAAATATATATATATATATATATATTGAGAAACTACATTAAAAATATTATAAGTCGTGATAATTTATAATTTAAAAAAAAATGTGATCAAAGAAGCACATTGTAGATTCTCTAAATAGTAAAAGATTCACATAAATTGAAATTGAGTATATAGTAATTGACTCGAATCCTTAATTAGCACAAGGATTATACGGGGTATGTGGTTGTTGTACTGAATATAAAGTCTTTGGAACGGAGAAGTTTGTTGGAATTCCCATTCAGACTTGTTGAGTTAATAAGATCAGTAATTCAATATACTCCATCTAGTTAGGAAGAATCTAAGCACAGTTACAAGCCATGCAACTTGTCAGAGTATTATGTATGGTGTGTGGAAAACTTACTTAAAAGGGAACAATAGGTGAATTAAAATATTACTGCGCCAAAATGACCCAAGGAGAAAATCCTTACAATGGTAAGTCATAATCTGTGTGTATATGTAAGATACGCAACCAGTGGCGGAGCCAGTGATTATCATGTGGTTCAAAATTCTAAAAGGTAAATACGAAGAAGTCACAACATCTACTATATATACATAATAAAATAATTTTAACTTTGAAAATACACTGTAATTTTTCGCCGAGGGGGTTCGGATGAACCCCCGAGCCAATTGGATTCCGCCCACGTACGCAACCGCGTAAACACTACTCATCCAATCGGTACCCCTCTCGCGAGCCGTTTGGATTGACTTAAACCAACTTATAAGTGATTTTTAACCTATTTGGGTGTTTGGTAAAAATATAAAATTTTCAAATAAGTTAAAAACTGCTTAAAATAAGCCAAAATCAAGAAGTTGCTTAGCCCCAACTTATTTTTTTCGGCTTAAAAGCCATTTTGGTTTGACCAACAACTTTACCCTTTTATCTCTTATATTTTCTGTTAATTCCAATACTACCCTTATTTCTAAAATACCTAAAATACCCTTGAACTATTAGATTTGGTGCAAAAATATCCTCCATCCACTTTAGGCCTAAAAATACCGACGCATTAACCTTTGGGGCCTAAAATACCCTTATTTTTAACGGACCCATTTCAAGAACTAATTAACAATTTCATTTATTACGTGGCAACTTCTCATTGGTTAATAAAATAATTAACTTAAACTAATTAATCTCCCATTTAAGCCGATCCAACTAATAAGCCCTACCCGCCCAATTAATCCCCTTTTATCGATATCAAAAGAAACCCTCGAACCCATTCAATAGAAATGAAAGAAACGAACCATGAAATAGAAATACACTGTTTCTATTTTATTTTAGTTCAAACTTTTAAAGTAGAATTAGTCAAACACCATCCTGTAAAAGTAATATTCTTTTCTATTTTCTTTTTTGTTAAAAGAAATTAAATTCGTCATTTTCAGCTGAAATTACGACCATGAAACACTGTAAGAAACAAATCATGAAACAGAAACACATTGTTTCTTTCAGTATTTCATGTATTGGTTGAATCACCACCCAAATGTCTGCACCGTTCGAGGGTCGGGCTTATTAGTTGAATGAGTTCGAAGGTTTCTTTTGATATGGATAAAAGGGGAATTAATTGGGCGGGTAGTGCTTATTAGTTGGATCGGGTTAAATGGGGTATTAATTAGTTTAAGTTAATTATTTTATTAACCAACGAGAAGCTATCACGTAATAAATGAAATTGTTAATTGGGTTTTGAAATGGGTCTATTAAAAATAAGGGTATTTTAGGCCCCAAAGGTTAACGCCAGGGGTATTTTAGGCCGCAAAGGTTAACGTCAGGGGTATTTTAGGCCCCAAAGGTGGATGGAGGGTATTTTTGCACCAAATCTAATAGTTCAAGGGTATTTTAGGCCCTTTTCCGTTTATTAAAATAACTTGCAAAGACTTAAAAGTACTATAAGCACTTATGCTTAAAAGCCACTTTTTTTCAGCTAATCCAAACGGGCTCTATCTCGTCTCTTTACTTAGTAGGCGTTTGGACATGCGGTTTGAAACCATGATTTTTCATGAAACCAACGTTTGGACATGCATTTCACCTCATAGTTTCAAACTCCAAATCATCCAAAAAGGCATGATTTGGGGTTTCAAACCATGATTTCAAAAATTTAAATATAAAACTCCACCTATAAGTTTATATTTTATAAAAAAAAAAAGACCCATAAGTTGATAAATATTTTTAACAATTACTCGCACCAACCATTTACCAACCTCGTTAACTTCCACCAACCTTTATTTATGTCTACCATGTGAGAGAGGTCATATTAAAGAGTAGTTACATTACTATTCATGTTAACTTTTCGTTTTTATTGAACTAAAGTTTGATCAATTGATGTTGTATTTTTAGAAAGGCCTTTAGTAGCGTATTAATTTTGTTATGAACTATGACTTGCTCATTTGGTAAGATTGTATAAGAATTGGGAATGTTTTGATAGTTTTCACAACTTGTGGGGTTTTTATGTCTATAAGAGAAAATACAACTTATGATATTCAAATTACATGTCCAAAATGGTTTCAAATCATGGTGTCCAAACGGCTCCTTAAAGGACTACTACCAAGCTCTCTTTTTGTGTCATTTTAATTTATCTATTTTTTGCATGTACACTTCACATGGAAGCACTTTATATAGGGGTGGACATGGTACGGTAGATACCGATTATCATATCGAAATTGAAATTTTTATACCGCGATTTTGATACTATGATATTTGATACGATTTGATATGCATTTAAAAAGTTTGATACACGGTACGGTAT
Organism: Lycium ferocissimum; assembly: GCF_029784015.1. Lineage (NCBI taxonomy): Eukaryota > Viridiplantae > Streptophyta > Magnoliopsida > Solanales > Solanaceae > Lycium > Lycium ferocissimum. The sequence goes on along the minus strand of NC_081346.1, from coordinate 71,132,814 downwards.
TCGATATTAATAAAGAAAATATCTAAATACCAAATACCGTATCGAAATATATAGTTACATATACAATTCATATATCTTAGTATTATAATACTAACAAATATATAAACTAGTATTATTAGAAAACTAATTGTTTAAATGCTGGAACTTTAATTTGACAACTCAAATTTGATTTAAATGTTTTTTTTTTTTTGTGTAATTGATTTATGAAAGGGATTGCTTGTACTTTTAAAAAAAATATATTTTTACACGTGTAAGGTATTAGTACAATATAATTAAAACGTTTCTTAAGTAGTTTAAGTCATAATTCTCTACGATATGAGTGTATGTAAGTCGAAATCGAATAAACTATGATACCGATTTACCGTACCGTAAATATCGAAACCGAACTTAAAAATACCAAACCATACCGAATAATTTGTTATGATTAATGATATAGTATTTTTAAAAACCGAGACCAAAATTATCGTACTGAAATTTCAAATATCATATTATACCGTATCATGTCCACCCTACCTATATAGGTGTTTCACCCTTTTTTGTACGCTTTCATTTTTAACATTTTATAGCTAGTATTCATTGGTGCAAATAAGTAAAGTAAAACACACAAATGGAGCCCATAACCTTAACTATAGAAAAAACGGTAAAAGGTAGATATTATTTACTTGTGAACCCACATACACAAATAAGCTACCGGTTGAAAGGTAATGCGGAGGCTAGAGATGCTCTTGTTCCCGAGATGTGGGTTCAAAACCCCATCGGTGCCTATGTTTTTTCGTTTTTTGGTTATATAATAAGCAAGATTCTCTTTTAATTCATTTTTTAAAATTAGAAGAACGTATAAATTGAACTCGTGCAATTCTTTTCCTTTGGGGGCAACTTTTTCCCTTTTTGCTATCATACAGAATTTCTTTTAACACTTTATATTTTAAAAACAATATATAAAATTGACAAATCAATAAGCAAAAAGCAAACTGAATTCTCCCGATACTTGCTGCTACCATTCTTTTTCATGGTTTTCTTTCACAAAGCCAAACCCAAAATTAGATTTTCAAAATATATTAAATACTTATACTTGTTCGTTAGTTTGATGGTTGTTATCAGGGCGGCTCAAGGGTGAAGCTAGTAAAAACTTTGCTTTAGCCTCCCAAATTTTTGAGGCCTCAAGATTTTTACGAATGAATTTTATGATTTTATTTTTTCTTAGACAATATTGAAGATTGTAAAAAGAAGTACAAAATTTATATAATAAAAAAAGGGAAAAAACTATCTATTATTTAAGAGAAATATTTTAGAACTTTGAACTAAATTACTCAAAATCTTCATATTATTAAATAAAGTTTTTACAACAACATCTAAGGTAATGTATTTAAAACACATGACTAACATCTTATTAACTTGACTTAATCCTCACTATTATAAACATTTCTGTTAGAACGAGACCGTGAACTTCTCTTGTGTTTTTTTCCTCTTCTGTTCTGCTCTTCAACACGTTTCAATTGCTGTTCAACCTTATCAATTCGTTCCAACAATACAGTTTTTCTTTTGATCCATGATTCAATCTGCAAATGTTCCTTCGCATCTTCGTACTTTTGTATTTTTGCTAGTATGACATCTTTAGTGTATCCATAAACCGCCATCAGCTTTAAAATATGTTTTAGGCCTGCGAAATAGACTTGAAGTTTACATCTAGGACAATCATATATGTTCCACGCATAGTAACACTCAGAACATTGTTATGGTTCGGCCATGGTTAGGAAGTTTTCGAGAAAGAGAGACAGGTGCGACGAGAAAGAGTGATTAGGGTTTTTTGGAGGAAGAGTAGGTGCAGCGAGAAAGACTAAATAGGGTTTTTTCGAGGAAGAGTAGGTGCGGCGAGAAAGACTGAATAGGTTTTGTGTATACAAGTTGGTATGATATATTGGGCCCATAATCAAAATTGAGTTGAATTGACATCTCCTTCTTGCACTGGTCGATTTTCTCTTAAATTGACATCTCCTTGCACTGGTCGATTTTCTCTTAAATTGACATCTCCTGTATTTCGACCAGAAGCATTTTCTTCCTCGTTAACAGCCAGAGATCTAGAAGCGACATTTTCATTCACCGCCGAAGTAGATGGAGGAAATCTTCATTATCCGATCCATAATAAAAAACAAAACGAGCAAATAGATTAAATTAGAAATCACAGATAATCGCAAAAACTAATTCTATTTCATTATTTAAGCTAAATTCTTTATAAAAAAGTATGATATAAAAGTTGAAACCTGTATGTCGACCAGATCCGGAAGCATTTTCTTCCTCGTTAACAGCCAGAGTGGATCTAGAAGCGACATTTTCATTCACCAGTGAAAATGATTGAGGAAAATCTTCATTATCTGATCCATAATAAAAAAACAAAACGAGCAAATGGATTAAATTAGAAATCATAGATAATCGCAAAAACTAAATCTATTTCATTATTTAAGCTATGAGTCTAATAAGAATTCTTTATAAAAAAATATGATATAACAAGTTGAAACCTGTAATTCCACCAGATCCAGAAGCATTTTCTTCGTTAACCGCAAGAGTGGATCTAGAAACATCTAGAATGACCATTTCATTCACCGCCGAAGTAGATGGAGGAAAATCTTCATTATCCGGTACATAATAAAAAACAAAACGAGCAAATAGATTAACTTAGAAATCACAGATAATCGCAAAAACTAATTCTATTTCATTATGTAAGCTACGATACAATAAAATTCTTTATAAAAGAGTATGATACAATAAGTTGATAAACTTCCAAACTTGTGTTTCTACCAGATCCAGAAGCATTTTGTTTGTTAACCGCCAGAGTGGATCTAGAAACATCTTCATTCACCGGCGGCGAAGTAGATGGAGGAACAACTTCATTCACCGTCGTTCCTTCATTCACCGCCGATTTAGATGGAGGAAAGTCATCATTATCCGATCCAGAATCATCTCCATCATTATCGTCATTATCCGATCCAGAATCATCTCCATCATTGTCTTCATTTTTGTTAGAACGAGACCTTGAACTTCTCTTGCTTTTTTTTTCCTCTTCTGTTCTGCTCTTCAACACGTTTCAATTGTTGTTCAACCTTATCAATTCGTTCCAACAATACAGTTTTTCTTTTGATCCACGATTCAATCTGCAAATGTTCCTTTGCATCTTCGTACTTTTGTATTTTTGCTAGTATGACATCTTTAGTGTATCCATAAACCGCCATCAGCTTTAAAATATGTTTTAGGCCTGGGAAATAGACTTGAAGTTTACATCCAGGACAATCATATATGTTCCACGCATAGTAACACTCAGAACATTGTTGTGGATCGGCCATGGTTAGGAAGTTTTCGAGAAAGAGAGACAGGTGCGGCGAGAAAAAGTGATTAGGGGTTTTTGGAGGAAGAGTAGGTGCGACGAGAAAGACTGGATAGGGTTTTTTCGAGGAAGAGTAGGTGCGGCGAGAAAGACTGAATAGGTTTTGTGTATACAAGTTGGTATAATTTATTGGGCCCACAATCAAAATTGAGTTGATGGTGATACTTTGAAGAAAAAGCAAAAGTGACAATTTACAATTTTTTTTTGAAAAAAAAGAAAGGCTTTTCCAAAAAAAAAAAGAAGGAAATATTGAAGGATTATGATAAAGGATATAATGTGGTCACAAGTTAAAAGGATATATAATGTGGTCACAAGTTAAATATAGGGAAAAGGGTCAAAAATACCCCTCTACTTTGGAAAAAGGACTAAAAATCTCCTCCAAATTTATTTTGGGTCAAAAATACCCCTCCCGTCCTTAAAGTTTTCAAATATACCCCTGTCTTGACGAAAATTATATGTCCAAACATTGATTTCATGAGATGAAATCATATGTCCAAACCCTATCTCATGAGATGAAATCATATGTCCAAATGCTGATTTCATCTCATGACATGAAATCGCATGTCCAAATGCCTACTTAGTTTATTACATTTTATAGTTTTATCTTAGCATTTTAATCAATTTCTTATTGGAACCTTGGTCTACACTTCGCTTTTCCCTCTTCCACATCACTCTTTTTAATTCCCAGCCTCCCCTCTTTTTTTTTTTTTTTTCTTCCCAAAAGTTATATCACGTACTTTTCTTTGTTTTGCCAACATGTCATCCTGGAGCTCCATTTATAATTGAGAAGAGATTTGAAGAAATATTAAGTGCTTTCTTCCTCTGCTTGTTTCAATCTCTTTTACCATTAGACAATAAATATCTCTAACCCAGTAGCTTTTAAAAATAATGAAAATAAGTATTTTTAAGAGTTGTCCTTCTTTTAAGACAATTATACAATGTTTATACGTTGTTATACAAAGCACATACACTACTTATACATTATATATAGTGTATAAGAATATATATGTTATAATAGTGTACAAGTGAGATTTTAGGAGTTGTCTTTTCTTTTAAGACAATTACACAATGTTTATACATTGTTATAGAAAGCACATGCACTATTGATACATTATATATAATTTATAACAATGTATATGTAATGTATAATAGTGTATAAGGATGTATATGTAAAGTTACACAAAAAGTTGAGCAATTTATATATAGTTATACATTACATATATATTATCTATACACCGACGATACAATGAGTTACATCAACTGAAAACTAGATGTGTGGAGATGTGTGGGCTATATATATGAGTTATTTCCCCAGAAGATATCCCAACTAAGACATGGAACAATTTCAAGAAACGTTGCTGGACTTCGAAGGATTGATAATTGAAACCCAAGCAACTTTGAATTAGTCTTCCCATAGTGGTGAGACGGAAATTCAACTAAGGAGATTTTGAGAAAACATTATACCAAGGAGATTTAAAAAATTATATATATATACGAAAAATAATAATAATACTTTTACCCTATTTGCATAGTACTTCTATAATTTTTCAACGTTACCCCCATCTGCCTCCGCCCTATCTTTTAACAATATTTGTTCATCTATCAATAGGAATCAATTATTTGTAGTGTAAAGAGTAGTCTCATGAATATTTCCTCTGTCTCAAAATAAGTGTCACCTTGGCAAATATCACGCCCATTAAGAAACCAATAAATGCAATGTGAAGTTTACTTTGTCCCTATTTATTAGATGTTTTTTTAGATTTGCAATAAGACTATTTCTTTAATGCTAAGAGCATAGTTGGAAACAATTGTCAATTTTTGTCTTGAATTCCTAAAGTGAGACTTATTTTCGGACAACTTATTTTTGCTAAGATAACACTTATTTTGGGACGGAGGAAGTAATTAAAAGAAGAGACATAAACCTTGGCGGAGGGAGACACGTATCTTACCTCTAATCTATCATTTTCTATCTATAGATGAGAATGAGTCGATGATGGTATAATATAATACACTACTATAAGAGTACAATACTAGTACTCCCATTTTAATAAAATAACAATTCTACATTGATTTTAAAAGCATATTAGAGATAACAACAATGATATCACAAAGCAGACCCAAAAAATAATTATCATTTGTAAAAGGGGAAGGCAAATCAGCCTTTTTAAATGATTCTTCACAAAAAGCAAGGCTTAGCTTTGCATCTTTAGCAGAATAGCCCAAATCCCAAAATTGCTTTTTTCAAGTACAATTTTGCTTGTTTTAAAAAATCCACTGCATGTTCATAATTAATTGAACAATTCTCATAAATATTCCTCAATTTTGGATCTTTTTCCTTCACTAAAAGTGAATTGACCTTGTCATCTGTAGCATTAACATGGGAATTAAGGGCTATTTTCTCAAGAGTGAACAAATTTGCTGTTTTGGCTTTAGGATTTGACTCCAAATTCTCCTTACAAAATGTTTCATTCTTGATTTGTTTACAAACACTTGGAATGAAATGGCCAAATGAAAAGCCAATTAAAAGAAGTAGGTTGAAGAACAAGATTAGAAGTGAGAATTGAGAAGATGTGGCCATTTTTTTTGGATTAATTCTCTCTCTGTAGTGTGTTTTTTTACTTTAAAATGTTTGTATGTGTGAATTTATATTATGTTAAGTTTTTTTTCTTACTTGAAACTATTGAATCGGTGATTGTTGCAATATGTAATAATTAATGTTCTTTAAATATTGTATAACTTGTTGCTTTTTAGATGTTGAATACAATTTACTTGGAACCAAAAACATTACTGGTTTTTCCCACCGACATACGGGGAAATTTGTGCTAAAACATGATTTTCCCACCTCATTTTCAGCGAACCAGCTCACTAGGAAAACACATGGTGGGAAACAGGTTCTTATTGAAACGCTTGGAAACTTCCTAATCTTTCAGTGTGATAAACCCCTACTACTATTTAGGTTTTTCCAACGAAGATTCAGTGGGAAATAGCCACTAAACATTTTTCGATGGAAAATAGAGATTTTAAACAGTGAAAAAAAATACAATTTACAATGTTTTTTTTTTTTTCTAAATCTAATTGGTTAAATTCATGGTTACCCTTTAAAGTATGAAAAAGTGGACATCAATAACCTCGTAAAGTTTTATTGCAACACAATCACCTCATGGAGAATTGTCCAACAACTAAGGTCGTCCACTAATTTTATTCTTATGAATGTTTCCGTTTATTTGATCGTATCTTATAAGGTAATCATATTTTTGGCCTGAAAATATGCTTCAAGTATGACCACAACTTAGAGTACATCCTAATAAGATACAGATGAACAACGAACATTCTTATTATTTTTCAAATGAACAACTTTCATCCTTCCGTTGTCCAAAGTTAGAAAATCTAACGGAACTCCAAATAGACCTGCCATCATATCAAGGGCTTTTAACACATTTGACCACTTGGCAAAAAATAATTACTTACAAAACATATACTATATTTTTTTTTGTATATTTTAATTGATACAAAAAATAAACTTTTACTGACTATTATTTTGATGGGTTATACACCATAAAATCTCTTTTGTCTATGGCTCTTTATGGGCCAGGCTCAATCTGATCTGTTCCGAGCCCATAGTTCATCAGAAGATTCACTATGCATGCATTATCCGGCCAGCCCCATCCAAAGCCTACTTTCAATGAAAACTTACGTGATATGCCGTTCGGCTAACTAGTTCACCAATATGGCCTAAGTATACACTACACTTTGGCTATATATGTTGTTTATAAGTATGTATATTATATGTATAACGTAAGTATATTCAGTATAAAGTATAAGCTGCCTATGCACTGTGCATATTTTTTGTAAATTATATGGCTGAATGGCATTTGACTATAATTTTCCTTAATTTCAAATCCAAGTCCAGCCTCAAGCTCTAGCAACCTGTAGTTTTTAGGCGGCTAATTTTCACATTTTGATTAAAGCAAAAAAGTGGTAGTAATCTTTGACCAAATGAGATGAAAAGTATTCAAGGTCTCGAATTCGACCCTTTGGAACTAAAAAAATAATGATAATGATTTTTCCTCTTTTAATGGGTCATGTGCGACGTAAATTCGTATTAATCAGTTCAATAGGTTTTGAATACCTAATGATTACTGAATATTTTGACTAAACGCAATTAGCTTTTAAAATTCAACATATTTCTCCGTTAAAATGATGGTCAAATACTTAAATATGAAATATTTAAATTGAGACGGTAGGAGTATTTATAGAAGTACACAAAGAAGAATTATTGATACAATGCCTCATCCAGATCAAACTATGATGCCCCTAGAAGAATAATTTATCAAAGGGCAAATGACTGTTTTATCCCTGAGTTATTGCGTAATTATGATTTTAGTCCTTGTATTAATGCACTAAGCACATTTAACCTTAAATTAAATGAAAAAGGGCCAAATATACCCTTCGTTATACTTTGAGTCCAAATATACTCCTACCGTTATACTTTGGGTTCAATTATACCCCTGCTCCGTTAAAATTATCCAAAGTGGACACTAGATTTGACGTGACAATGACAATTTAGTGAGGTGGACACCACATGGCACCACCCAACTCATTTACCCTTTTCTTCCCCTTCTTGTTCCACCACTACCATCTCCTATACTTCCACAACCTTTGCCGCCATTAGCACCACCACACCACCGTCTCCATCTGTCTACAACAACCCTAATTTACTTACTGCGCCTAACATAATTTAATTGATAAACAGATTTTAATAGGAGTAATTCGTCTTTTGGCGTTGTGTTAATTCACCAGTTGTAAGAAGCAAAAATTGATTTCTAGTGGCTTTAAAGCAGGGGCGGATGCAGGTGTTGTCCAGGGTGTTCACCCGAACACCCTTGGCAAAAAATTACAGTATATATATAGGGTAAATTTTCTGTTTTTATGTGCATATATTAACTTTTGAACACCCTCGGCAAAAAATTATAGTGTATATTTAGCTTCTTCTTTTTTCCGAACACCCTGAATAAAAATTCTGGATCTGCCCCTGCTTTAAAGTCCTACTGTTTCCTTCAAACTAAAAAATATTTAATTTCATCAATGTACATCTGAATTAGAGAATTGTGCAACTGGAGTAATAATAATACTTTAGAAATTACGTTCTAGTACGGTTTAGGCGTTACATTCAATCAAAAAGGAAATATGATGTCAAAGGAAATCTCTACCGGGAAAGGGTACAGTATCATCAGGTGAAATGAAATCAACATTTTACATCCTTCCATTTTCTAAGGCTAACAATGTGCTAGGAGTAATGAATAACAGCAACAGATACATTTACGATTAGGGTATATGGAGATGGTAATCTATTTTTGACTATTTACTTACGTGTCTTCAGTGCTGTAACCTAACAGCCACGTTGTTTCTATCTTTCCGGATTTTTCATGGCACGAGTCTTTATATTGTGCTTAGCTTTCTTTCATGGCTTTCAATTTTCTTGCTGGTTTTATCGATTAATCTGGAACCCCTATTCCATAGTTAAGTTGGTTTTGCTGTCTATTTTATTACTCCTATAAATTGAACCGGCAATTGTACTGAGTATAGTTTTGACCTGGGGTTTGACTTAAGGATGGTTTTGAAAAACTTGGTCTATCGAATTGTTTAGTCGACATGTTGTGTAAAGTTGTTTAGCCCATTGCTCTTTGCGCTTCAAGTCTAATATGCTTGGAGCGTTTTTTAAGACTTTATCACACGTGTTTAAAGCTTTTTATTTAGGACTTGAGATTTCAAATCAAGTGTTCCATTGTTTAACCTTGTAGGGTACTGAAATGCATTTTGTATTCACGTCATACTCGGAATGTCAGGCTTTACTCTTTTGTTTTTCCCCGGTAAACAGATGGACAAAGTTGTACCCTCAATCTTATATTCACTCTGATGGCATCAACCATTTGTAGATTGTCATATTCTATCTTTTTTTTATTATTTTTTTATTTTTTATATGCAATTGTGATTCAACCTTTTTTTCCCAGGATCAATGTGTGTGAGAGACCATGTTGCAGTTCCGAAAGCGAGTAGAAAGAGATATTACACCAAAATGTGTATTTTCGCTGTTAATAAATTGTTAGTTTTCTTCTTTTATGTAAGTAGTAAACCACAATACTGAGCCGTATTGTGCCATTTCCCAAATAATACATCATGAACTGAATTTACCCACTTCTTAAAACTCAATATTTTAAATTACTTGCTCTCTTTTGTACTAATCGTGTTATTTCGCATAAATGAAACTTGATGCAATCAAACTCATCCAGATCTTGTGGCCTACGTAAAATTTGTGTAATTGCAATGAAAATAGGCTAGTGTAATTTTTCTGCTAAACTAAATAATTTGGATTATGTATATATGTCAATACTACTGAGAGTAATTGATCAATGCAACTACTACTGAGATACATATTAATGTGATTGCACTCTGCGACTTCAAGATGGCTTTTGTTTTTCTTCTTCAGTACAAGAACAAAATGCCTACAGGTTGTGTGCATTATTTCATGCACTTTATCAGTGTTATTATTACTGCAGATGTAGGTGTTTTGAGGGCAGAATCATATTATTTTTATTAGAAGAACCAAGGTTTTTACTTAGATACTTTGCTTCAGATGATTGCAGAGGGTTCGTAATAAGCTTAGGTGATAAGATAAAATGGCAGATTACATGTTCAAGCTTAGAATTTTGTCCAGGAAACTCCCTGTTTCATAAACTGCAGAGTTAATCACATGTTTGTTTTCATTTTCTTCGCATGTGTGACTGACACTAGCACTTTTATTGGTGTACTTTTCATCTATTTCCACCTTCTTGGTTGAAGCTGTCTATTACTGGTACTTCACTGTTTGGCAATGCAATGCAAACGTCTGCTGCCAAAGTGCCAACGATGCGGGTCTAGGGAGATAACAAGCAGCGACGGGCATGCAATTTATGTGCTGTTTTTTTGATCTTCTAAACTCTTTGTTCTGTACTTTTTGCATTATGTGCTTTTCAAGTGAAATCTCTTCTCAAAGCGCGCACATTATCTCTGTGATTATATCCTATGGTTATTATTACATTCAGAGAGTATTGTAATATTGTCGTCCATTTTGAACTCTCTTCCTTTACCTGCTATTTATAATGAGCTGCATTATTTTCTTAATACTATTACCTTTTTGCTCTGAAGGATTCGCTGAAGGGGTGGTCTTTCTTTCTTCTTCTCATTTTGTTCTGGAAGCAGATTAGTAGCTTAAGTGTATTATAGAAAGAAGGAAAAAAAATATGCGGTGCCTATAGTTCTTGAGATTTATCAGATTAAAGTTTGGGCAATATGACTGATACTATGGATGTCAACATAGTGAATGATTTTGTTTGCAAATAACTGGTTCCTTTTGCAAAAATTGCAGATGACATTGTTGTCAAGTCATCGTTATGCAGCGTGGTTTCTTAGTTTCCTTTGTCTTGGAATAAGTATCTGTTCTTCTCTAAAGGTACAGTGGTAAGTTACCAAGAAAATTCAAATATAAAACTATGATCGAATGACATTTGAGTGACTGCTTGATTTCTTTTCTACAGTAAAATTGTGTGACTTCGGCTGTATTAGGGAACCCTGATTATAGTCGAGATGTGGAGGAACAAGTTAATCTTTGCCCTTAGGAAAATTGATAGCAAATGGCATTGTTTAAGGTCATCCATAATTAACCCAGGTTTAAGATTTCTTCTTCTACCTTTTTTCCTGGTTAGTTTCTTGGTTAAACGCTGCTTATTAAATTATGTTCATAGCTCTTTGCAAACGAAAAGAATATTCAGGCTGGGAAAATCTGTAAGTAATGAGAACAAGAAGAATATCCGAAAGCAAAATTAATCGAGTCGCACATAGAGTACTCTAGCAAATAACAATAATACTGGATAGACTAGCTAAGCTGAATTATCCATTTTAAAACTTTCAACATATTTGACAGTTAAGATATTGTGTTAGTACAGTTTGTGGTGCTTATATATATATTTTTAGAGAGAATGTATCCTTTTATGGACTTGATCCGAATTTGGAATTTTCATCTATTTCATTGACCTTTATTCATACGCTTTATTCATACGCTTGCAACAAATATCTCATCGTTACTTACCCAAATTATGAATGTTTTGACTTCCGCAAGTTTGATTGCAACTTTGTTGTGAACTCTAAAAAGGGTATGTCCTAAAAAACATTCCCCGGATAAGTAACGGACATGTCTTGTGAAAAAAAGAAAAGTATTCCCAGGCCTTAATCTGCTCCTATTCTTCCTGTTGAATGCTCATGCTTAACAACTTCCTATTGATAAATGTCAACAAGAACAATAACAACATATCCAGTGACCTATTGATCAATGTCATTCTAATTAATTCAATTTACTTATTTGTTTCACTCATTTATGACATTGCCATATGATTTACTGGTGTGCTTATTTGAAGTTGGATATTTTGTTGTTGTGGTTCATTGTTTTACTCTTAAGGCCTAAGTTCTTTGGTTGCTAGAATGACCCCTGTTAGGATCTGTTGCCGGGACCATTGGATTGTACGCCAATTCAAATAGTTATATCATGAACTCAATTATGCCATTGTGCAAGCTGTGAAAGTTGAAGGTGAAGAATGAAGTAAAATATGCTATTGTAAGGCGGTTTCAGATCAACCTTCGGATGGATCTACTACTTAGTCGGAAGACCAAGAAAAATATAGTGATACGTTTTAAAAGTATGTTCAAGGAAATAAAATCATTACCTTCAAGGAAATAAAATTGTTACCTTATGTTCTTTACTAGTGGTATCGTTTTGTTCTTCATCAATGTAGCTGTAACTTTATGCTTTCCGTGTGAAATTTTACCGTTGTTTTATTTTTTACTGTTATCGTTCATCGAATGACTGCAAAGGATCCACAACTTCAAAATGTAAAAGGTTGGGGCCGTGCCCTCTAGTTGTACTTTATATTTACTTGAGATAATCTTATTTTTATAATTTTAACATTAGAGAAACTTCTTTTATCTTAATCAATTTATATTTAAAATTTTTGCAATAATAAGCTATCTTTAATGTTAACAACTTTAGTGGCATTCTGTCATTTTAACAGGAAAATGCTTTTGAGACTTTTTCACCAAACACTTTAACTTTTATTTCAATTTCAGCACTTCTTTCAAAAAACATAACAGCTTATTCACAAAATAAGTTGCACTTTTAAGCACTTGCTAGTTAAAAGCTACTTTTTTTTCCGGCTAATCCAAATGGGCTATATCAAAAATAGCATACACCCATACAATGATATAGACAGACCAATTGAATAATAGAAAAGGTAAAGAAAACAGAAAAAAAAAAAAGTAGTGCTTGACTTAACGATCGAGGAATATCAACTCTGCTTAATGAGAAGAGGAAAATGGTCCAATCATTCTATGAGAAAACTAAGATGCAGCAAACTCCATTACTAGCTGCTCCTTTGGATCATTTCCAAAAAAAAAAAAAAAACACCCATTTCATTTAAAATCATCTAAATGGAAAAGGAGAGTTTGAACAAAGGTGATACACAGAGAGAAAAATCAAATAGCATTTGACCATCTCAGAGTTTATAATGTACTTCAAGATGACATTACAATTAGCAATGCTAAGAAAATGATCAAAAATAAAAATGAGGAAAGTAGGCTTTCCATGCATAATTCAAAAGCCAACTTCCACCCTCGTGTTGCTGTGGAGACCAATATAATTGCCAGGTGCAAATACCAGATCCCCCAACACAAACTTCTATCGCCAGAATTCCCACCTGTAATGTTACAACATAGCCAAGGATCAACAGGGAGAGTCCATTGCACTTTTGTGTACCTCAACCTCGGTATACAATGACATCTTTCCAGACTGTAGGCATATAATTAAGCATAGGAAATCTCAAGTTAAGTAGATCACAGAGAGTAGAAGTGACCTATGAAATGATACGTTGTGCAGTAAGATACTCTCACATAACAAAAACCCAATAATCATACATTGGCAAATATATACTAGGTAAGTAATTTAGGCGAGATCAAGCTCTCTGTACAATTGCAAGCTTAACGATATCACAATGAGGCCATAATCCAAATGGTCCTCTAGATGTCGTCCTGAATACAGTACCACCAGATCCAGTACGTTGGCAGCGTAGTAGCACTTCATCATCCGCAAACAGATGTTTTGGTCTGGCAGAATAAAAAAGATTGGGATTACGTATTGTAATTAATTCAATCCAAGATTCTTTGACACCATAGTTTTTCATTACCCACAACTCAAAAGTGCGCATATGGTGGTGTATATATGTAGAATACAAGCAAAGCATTCCTCCCAATACTGAAACACCATGGTCGATGATCAGCTTGTCGGACATATTGCGCAATCGCTCCAACAACGGTATGTCTCCATACACCTCATTTGAAATATTAAATGAAACGATAGTATAATAAGGTGACCTACCAAGCCAATGAAATGCTTCATGTACAAATGGCAAATAATCCATACCACAATCCTTAAAACCCGAAACGTAATGAACGCCTGTAGGATAATTACCGATTCTTCTCCAGGAACCACTTTTTAGAGAGAGAATTTCAACACGATGACCATATGCTTTCAGATTAATTGCAAGGATCTTATAGTCATCACTAGTTGCGTCATATCCCAATCCCCATACACAATCTTGTTTTACCCCGAAATCGGATAATAAGTTGGATTTGTAAATGAGGTATAGGATACGTGGCACTTTAATCTAT
>NC_081346.1:71048694-71118583 GCF_029784015.1 Lycium ferocissimum | reverse complement strand
TGGGATTTGTCATGTATTTTTGAAAAGATCTAAGTGTTTACGGAGGAATGTTCAAAATATGAAGGGGTGGGGGGTTTTGGGGGGGGGGGGGCAAAAGGCAAAACTTACCTTAACCCGCTAAATTTGAACTCGCCTCGTCATGCCCCATTTAACATTTTTTCATAATTTTGCCATGCTACATCTAGCATTACTTAAAAAAAATTGTGTTTTTCCTTGTCACTTTGCACATTTTTCTTTATTTTAAACTTTTTGATTTTTTTTCCTTTCGAATAAGTGTCCTTTCAATTATATATTACTTTGAAAATCGCCAATGTTCTTGAAAGAGGTGTAAGGACTAAATTACTAATATTATAATACATATTCAATACTCAACAAAAAATAAAATAATAAAAGTGCTCAACAAATGATGATGCGATAATCAATAAGATTAACTACTCAATATAATTCGAACAAAAAATTTATTTAGCAACAATTAGTTTTCTAAATTAGTTAGGACTAAATGTGCTCCATTTTTGAAAGCTATAAGGATTATTAGTGCTCCACCTCAAATAATAGGGACTATTTTCAAATGGAAGTCCAAATTTAAAGGACCATTTTGGGTCTCTCGATCAAAGTATAGCTAAAAATATACAAAGCTAAAAATCAATAACACACTACAGTCAAGGGCAGAGCCCAAAATTTTACCTTACATATACAATATAATTTTCCGGTGAAGGGGTTGAACCCCCTCGGCTTCACCTAGCTCCGCCCCTGACTGCGTCCTCGTAGAAGTTTAACTTATTCATATTCCCGTCATTACAATTTTGACTCAGAAATAATCTTAATCACTGAGTCATGACTGAACCAAACTTTTAACCATAAGGGCAATTTTGAATATATTTCTCTATTATATTTAACTAGGGAATTAAATGGCGCTTCGCGCGGTCATAATAAATCTTATTAAACTTGCAAAATATATTGTCCTAATATTCAAATTCTAAAAATAAAAGTTTAGTAAATTCATATAGAAACTTGAAAAAATTGAAAACACAACATATATAAATTAAATAACATCGCTATACTTCGTGCATTTGGAGAAGTTTTCTCCGATTCTATCTATATAATTCGGCATAACTTGTTTATCAATCAAACGACATCCAAGATACATTTATAAGTGCCCAAGACTTTAAGGATTCATTTTCCTTTTTAATATTACTAATAAAAAACGAGGAGAAGTCCAAAGTAATAATTGAGTCTTTAGGCTTCCTTAGTAATTGGTCGCCGAGATGAAAAATTCTCACCTAGTGAAATTAATCTTCTTCCTTGAAACAATTTTACGGGCAAGATAACTTCTCTAGCGTCTCTTATTTTATGTCCTAACATATATATTTTTTGAATATATATTCTCATAAAAGAATTTATGGCAAAACAATGCCTTAGTATTTTTTTCTATTGAGATATTTTTCCAATTAATTTTGCTATGGAGTTGGAGATAGCGAGAAAAATTGGAGGTCACGATTAATGTTTGTCACTATTCGTTTGACAAACCGTTATGGTATAAAGAAAAAGCAAATTATACTACTTCCTATTTAAACGAAAAGAGATTGAGTAACGTGTGATGGTGAACACAAAATTATGAATAAAATATTTACAAAATTTCAGGTAAACCAATTGAATTTCTACATTCGAAAATATCATATTTATATACATACTTGACTCATCTTACAATTTGTTCTAATATATACTTCTAAGATCTTAAGTTTATAAGATTAATGAATTATCTTAATATATCTTGCTTAATAATTAACTAACTGACTCATTCCAAATGAAATTTGTCAAACAAATTATAACAAACATATATAGAATACTCATCTGACCAAAATAGAGAAACAAATTTATAGAAGAAATTAGAAATTAGTCCATAGATGATAGATACAGTGAATGACCAAAGACTAAAATCGAAAAGAAGAGAAATTATCAAAGTGTTGAATTCAATTAGAAGCTCCAGCTGTAGACTCACTTGTGCTAGCTTCATAGGATAAGGAGATGTTAAAGTAGCTAAAGTCGAGCAAAACGTGCATAAGAGAAAAAGTATGCTAAGGAGAAACCGATGAGAGGAAAAAAAGATATCTTCACCGGTCTCATAATATAGTTTGTAAGATCACCATCAATTGCTCTCATTTAGTACAGGAAAATGAGAATTTATTGAAAATCGAAATTTTAGAAACTGAAATTGGATCATTCATTATTTATTTTCCTGAATATTTACTCTCTTTAGCCGAGTAGTATAATGAATTGACAACATCTTCTCGTCTCCATTGTTTTTTGGATGGAGACTTTTGGCTTTCTAGTTGATAACAAAATTTATGATGTTTAATTTTGGAGGTTATGAAAATGAAAGCCATGGGAGTTATTGAGATTATTAAATATATATATATATATATATGTTTTGAAATTAAAGAGGTGTGAGTTATATATGGAAATGGAATTTTCAGAAAATATTTTAAAGAAAATATAAGAGAAAATGGTCAAAAAATTAAGAAAAAAGATAAATACAAATCCTAACCTAAGAGAGATGCCACATAGGATTGTCTATGCCTAGCTTTATATTATATATAGATTGGTCTCTAATTAATTATTTGGATTAGCACAGAAACGTATCACGCGGCTACACTATGACTAATAGGTGACTACATTGTGCCAGCTTCACAGCAACTCAAAACGCCCAAAAACAATTCCTCCACGACACAACCAAAATGCGTCATGATATATAAAGGAGGTTTTCTTTTGTTTCCGATTCATCAGCTCCATGCTGTATGTAAAATATGTGGTCTTGAATTTCTGGAGTGATTTTAAAGATGAAAGACAGTAATTTTCTCCGGAAAAAACTATCATACAAAGATTAGTGATGATAGAATATAATTAGTTGTGGAGGGATCTTTGTATTGCGCACATTACTAGATGAGTTCTAGAAAGGCATATATGAGAAGATAGGGCCATTATTAATTGTTAACGACGGGTTGGAGGTGGTGAAAATAAAGTAGTGAGCTGTGAAGACAAATCAAATTGGTCAAGGAATAGTGGAATTGGGTACCTTGATTGATGGTGGAATGACGAGTGATTTAAAAAATAGAAAAGCGAAAGACACTGTAAGTTAATCCTCATGACAAGAAATTTAAAAAAGTCAAACCACAAGGATCTATTGTACGCAGGCTTACTCTGCATTTCTACAAGAAGTGGAATGACTAGTGATAGCGTCGTTAAAATGAAAGAAGAAATATGCAGTAAAAATGAGTTGCTTCTTTGTGTAATCTATTTTGCCGAAAGTAAAGTTAAACCTTTCTCAAATCATAAAAATAAAAGTAAAATTATACCTTTCACAAACCACAAAAACAAAATTACACCTTTTACAAATTATAATGACAAATGTAGACTTTTTTCCAAACAAAAATCAGCTAAGCGCGTGAGCAATTCCCACATGTTGCACGTCTTTACCCCCTAAATTCGACAACATTGAAAACGACAAATTTAGATTCGTGTGATGTTTCCACTGTCTTTCTACCGACAGTACACCCACCAATTATTAATTCTTCATCACTTACACCTCACCTTTAAATACTATAGTCCCTCACACTCTTTTCTCAAACACTACAACAAATACACTCAAAATAAGTCAAGATTCAAGAGTGAGGAGTACTACCAAACATAGTCATTTTTGCAATTGTTCTTGGAATATTAAAGGTTGCATTATTTGAAGAGTTAAAACATTCATTTACAAGTTCAAATGGCAAAGTTTAATGGGAACCAAAAATGTTGGATGGAAGTTGCTATTCCAGCAGTTCTAATAGCACCCAATAAGATTTCAGTTTCTCCTCAACTTGAGACTATATTTGAAGAAGAGGATTTCGAGGACTCTGATTTCAGTTTCCCTAATAAAGATTTGAGTATTCTAGAGTTGAATTAATGTTAGATTAGTCATTTTCTTGATCAAATTTTCTTGGTTCATTTTCTTTTTCTACTTGAGGTTTATGAGGAAGATCTTTCTGTTTTTCTTTACTTCATAATCAAAACAGAGAGATTGTTTTATATGGTTTCAGCAGAGAAAATCAGAAATGGATGAATACAAACGGTGCATATTTCTATTATTCTCATTTTCTTCATTGATTAGCCTTTGAGTTCAGATATCAAGAACTGTTGAAAGCCACTTTGTACTACTGGGATACCTTACACTAACACACAGATCTCTCCTCCTTTTTTTAAAAAAAAAAAAAATTAATTGTTTCCTTTTCATGTTTCAAAGTAAAGCACATAATGGGCACTAGCTTATACTGGTAGATCTGCATTTTGTGGGGTAGTAATTTTCTCTAGTCACTACAATGGAACAGTAATAAGGTTGTAAATGGTTCTATCATTAAGGAGAGAGGTTGGTTGGGCCTTATTCCTGATTTATTGTAATTTATTTATTATACTACAAAGTTTTAACAATATCTACTAACTTTAATCCACACCATTCCTAGTTTTGTAAAGCAAATACTCCTTGTCATTGGACATTATCTGCTTTGATCTAAACCCCTATCACTTTCTTAAAGGTTTCACCCCATTTAAGAGTATCCTTATATATTATATATAGCTTCAATTACCATTGTGTGATTTTGTTCGTATGTCCAAAAAATTTTCCCCGGAAGTCTCACATGGGCTCATCACCATAGCCTCATGATCTAAATTCCACATGCCCCATCACCTCATGAAATTGTCTAGAAATATATTGTATGCCACACATATTATCCGGCGAATATTTATAGCTGTCAAAGCTCAAATGTAGCTAATTTCTTTTCCTGTGTGTGCGCATCTCCAAGCTTTTGTTAATGTAGTAATTTAAACCCCATGCTATCATTCCGCAGTACGCATACTCGTCCTCTCGAATCATAGCCTCTGATATCGGGCTAAGCCAGCCCAAACACACTCCTAATTAATATAGTGTAATTTGTTCTCTTTTGAACAAAGCCCGAATGATTTTTCCTAAGACGCATCACACTATTTAATAGCATTACTAAAGATAAATATGTGATACCCATATAGTTTGAGTGTTAATGTCCACCGAAGCCCACATGCTAACTTATTCTTTTTGTGTATATGTGTCTCCAAGCTACCGTTAAATATAGCAAATCGATCCCCGTGCCATCACTTCAACAATCCACAATCATGATCCTCCATGAATCATAGGCTTTGATACTAGTTTGAGTTAAGTCATCCCAACACTTTGTTAACATGGTGTGATAATATATTTTGGACAACCTACACATTGTTCCCTAAAAGGTCTCACATCATTTAAGAATATCCCTACAGCTTATATACATATATCTTTAGCTATCAATGTGGGATTTTGTCCGCATAACCAAAATTTCTACCTCGAACTATGTTCGACATGGCCAAATACCAAGCCCCTCGAGCTATGTTTCACATGGTTCATCACCTTGTGGACTTAGGTGAAGATATACCTTGTGCTACCGACATTGTTTGGGTATGTGAAGATTCATTTTGTGCTAGCTCCTTCTTATGTGTGCGCGTCTCCAAGCTACCAAGGTAGTAAACCAAGTCCCATGAAATCACTCCCGATATCCATACTCATCACCCCGTACTTTAATGGCCAATTTGCACGATTACCCTTATCCAAGGGTGGTCTTTAATATTTGCTCCTCAAATTGCTGGTCTTTAATTTTTGCTCTTCGCCTAAGAACTCATGGGTTCCGGGTTCGAACCCTCGCTCAGTCAAATATTAAAAAAAAAAAAAAAAAAAAAGGCGAGTTTGAATTCGTAGAGCGAGGTTGCACTTGTCGCAAAACTCTGTAAGGTAGCAAACTCTCCCTTTAAGGCAGAGTTTGCTTCTTAAGGTAGAGTGTGAATCCAAAACTTTGGCTTGCGAATCCAAAATTCTGCCTTGTGATTTTTATTTTTTTTTATTTTTGACCCAGAAGGCTCGAATCCGAATCCATGAGCCTTTAAGGACAGACAAAAATTAAAAACCAAGGCTGCCATTGAAGGGTACTCCGCGCAAAAAGTTACTTTAATACCAGTTATTGGGCTAAGCAAGCCCAACGACATTTTTTAAGAAGGTGTGATAATGTAAGCCCGTATCATTTTCCCTAAAATTCCTCGGCCCAAGCTAAGCTATTCTTACAAACCATCTTTTTGCTTCCAATATCCATCTAACAACTCCAATCAATGCAAAATAATCCTCAACGGTGTTATACATAGTCATTAAAATTAATTTCATAATTTAAAATTTGGTTAAAATGATAGTCGACATGGTAAAACCTTGAAACAAAATTCAGATCCGAGTTAGCCATAACCCATGAGTCTATCAAGTTCATGATTTAGTGTTTTATACAAGACACGATAGTTAGCCATAACCCATGAGTCTATCAAGTTCATGATTTAGTGTTTTATACAAGACACGATCTCTATCGAAATACCTCATAGAGTTTGCAGTACCTTTGGACCTGGGTCGAATCCATGCAATCGTTGAAAGATGTAAACCACTTTATGTCGCATTTGTAAAGCTTCTTGACCTACCATTCATTCTCCACGATAGAGAGCTCCCGCAATCGCAGGAGGCACCAGAATTGTGCACCAATAGTAATCTCAAATTCCAAAATTGATTTGAAATATACCCGAGTCCTTCGAGTCTTTATCCAAATTATATCAAGAAGTCATAAATAATAGGCGGAATGGCTCGAGAGGCCCCCTTCAAGTAAATGAGAGATGATTTAGAATAATTAACTTAAATAGTCGTCCATTCAATCACTTAAATTAGAAATAGCTGATAGATGTAAAATGTATGTATGTACATTTCATGTATAACAGATGTATAATTCTGCTTAATAAGAATATAATTTATGTATACCGACTAGAAAAAATAAACGATAAATTCGACCGAACTATTTATATAAATACCTCATAGATTTACATAATTTGTGTGTAACTCCCTCCAAAACAATCTTGGGCCATAAAGATGAGCAAAAATCAACAAAGGGAATATTTACTTATATTTACTTGGCATAACTAACTCTAAGATGTATTTATGATTAATAACTACTATTTAATTTAATTACTTTTCGTAGCTACAGTGAATTTTCAATTTACCTATCATAACTATACCAAATACATTAGGTTTTATGGCTTATTTCTCTCTCACCTCTTTCTCTTCTCACTCACCCCTCTCTTTTTGTTCCTCTCTCCGGCCAAGTACCTTTCCCTCTCTCTGGCCAGATCTGGCTCCGCCTCTTTCTTATCCACGATGACACCACCAAATCTGAGAAACGCCACTGCCTCCGCCTCTTCCTCCTCCACGGCGACACCATGACCTCACGACCTCACTGTTGCTCGTCGGAGCACCCCCAGATCACCATAGCCGCCACTCCTAAAGAGCTTCAACACTTGTTTTCCTCATCGGAGGAAGAGGATTTGGAATTTGCCATCGTTGGAGAAAGAAACTTTTTTGTAAAGAACACGAAAGAAAATGGAAGCCATTACGCTTCTCAGATCTGACGGATACCGGAATCCATGGCTTTTTCTCCTTGTTATATCTTAGATATAAGTGTATTCGTTATTTTTTTGAGTGTAAATATAAGTTATATGTATTTAGCTGATTGTATTTTGGGGGCAAATTAGATGTATTTGACTGTGTCTGTTGTTTATACATATGTTTGTATACAATTTTTTGAGTAAATACAGTGTATTTGAAATGTTGCATATGAAATTTTGTTGAAATACATTCAAATACGGTAGAATACATTTAACTTTGCGACGCTGGTGGCGACCTTGCTGATCAGAGCTCGAATACATTCAAATACACCCAAAACAAAAGAATATATCAATATAAATGCAATAAAATACACAGCTCCGTGTATTTAAATGCACTGAAATACAATCATTTTGAATACACTTGCATTCAGAGAAATTAATATTGCATATATTCAAATACAGTCAAATACATGTGACATCATAAGGTTGGATACTATTGACAATGTATTCAAATACACCCAAATACAATGAATTTGCCATAAACTAGCTACGAATTGTAAATTGATAAAAGATAAATACTAATTGTTAACCATCCTTAAAAAAGTAGTTATTCCAGTAAATTGCCCAAAACAAAAATCATGATTATGTTAAAGCGTGTACACATATATTTCCCACATGTTGCACGTCCAAAATTAGGTAACCTCGAAAAAGGACAGATTCAGATTTAGGTGATGTTTTCTATCTTTTTCTACCAACACATCACCCCCCAAATCGTACATACTTTATTACTTCACCCTCTTTATATAATCCTTCATTCAAAATAAGTTGCAATTAACTTTCAATTTCATAGCTTCATTCTTGCAACTATTCTTGGTACATAAAAAGCTGCTTTAAAGAAATCATGACATTCTATAGTTCTGCCACTCATTTGCTAGCTCAAATGGCAAAGTTTAATATTAACCAAAAGTCTTGGATGGAAGTTGCTGTTCCAGCTGTTCTAATGGCACCTAATAGAATTTCAGTTTCTCCTCAGCTTGAGACTATATTTGAAGAAGAGGATTCTGATATTTATGAGCTACTTTTGGGGTCGGGAAATTGTATTTTTGTTCCTAAAGATTTGAGTTCTCTAGAGTTGAATTAATATTAGCTTAGTCATTTGATGTTTTTTTTTTTTTTTTGGTATACTTGCTGAGAGTTGTGAAGATCTCTCTCTAGATTTGTTATTTTCTTTTTACCACCAAATCCAAATCAAGCTCAAGTGTTATAGACTCAAATCTGTCTAGATTATGGACTGTCGTGTATCAGTGTATGTAAACTATAAAATCTGAAATTAGTTCACTGTGCATATTTTTATTATTCTCATTTTCTACGTTGATTAACGTTTGAATTCAGGTACGTAAGGATCGTTGAAAGATATTACTCCTATGTACTACTCTGATACTTTTACAGTAACGCATAAATCTCCTCTATTTTTTTTTCCTATCGAAATGAAGCACATAATTTGAACACTATCTTCCAAAGGCAAGTTATTTAGAGATTGTGATTAAAGGATAAAGGAAAATTTACTATCCCACCACAACCTTGGATGGTTGAAGCATTCAACTTGGTGAGTGAAAAAAGACATTAGTTTTATGGGAGGGTTAGAATGAATTTGGATTAGTCAAAATGATTTAAGCTAATAAATGAACGAATCATTAATCCGTTCAAATATAACTTGGATTAAAATGAGCTGGATCAAAATGGGTTAAGCAATGATTCATAACCCAACCCGACTAACACTTACCAAGTTTTAATGCGGCAGCTGCCAAGAGGTTGAGGAGTGGACTAGCTAAATATTTACAGGCTTAAAGCCATGACCTAGTGAGCTTTCCATTACGAGCTCATATATCCACAAGAAGTCATACATTATTATCAAATTCGCACAATATACGTAGTGATTCAAACCCTACATGAAATCAAATGAATATCAATTTTAAATTATGTGCACAACTATATTTGTTTACCCCATTTTATAAAAACGAATTTCAAATTATTGTTAAGTCCACATAAAAAAAATATTTTTAGCGAAAAACAGTTTGTGTTTAGCCAATTAATTTAAAAAACACTTTCGAGTAGCAATTAGTGTTTGGTCAGGCTTTTAAAAAGTGTTTATAAGTTATTTTTCTCAAAAGTGTTTTTGGGCACAAACTATTTTTTTAGCTTCTAAGAAACAATTTCTGCTATTTCCTAAAAATATTATTTTTTTCCCAAAAGTTTGATCAAATACCTCATAATTTTAAAATAAACACTTATTAAAAAAAAACACTTTCGGTGAAACATAGGCTTAGCCAACCGGGTTATAAATGGAGAAGTCTCAAAGTTGAAGGCCCAAAAGGGGTAAAGAATCACTGAGGCAACTATATGGAGTGGAGTGTAGTTCATAACATAAATTACTTTGACTTGAACTAACTTTGTTTGGACACGACGCTAAAAATTATTTGTGCAAAAAATCTTGCAATCTTAGCACCAGTTTCTTTGCAAGTTGTATGGCTTTAATTGGTGGTTGCAGTTTTGATTTTCGAAACTTGAAAAATAAAAGATAAAATATCTCAAAATATAAGAGTATTTGTCTTTAGTTTCGTCATTTCCCATCTGTGTCATGCTACAAGAAACTTCCTACCTAGAGCAAGTTCTCAAGTGCTATTTCCAAAAAAAAACATAAAAAAATATATTATAATATTTACATCCGCAACTAAATGTTTTAAACATTTATTTATAGTAAATCAAATTGTATATATAAGGAAACCCTTTCGAGCCAATGGTTGTGGAACATTAAATGAGATTTTTTTCAGTTATATCCTCCTTATTCTCAACTTCTTTTCATTGTTCCATAAAAAAAAATCTCAATTTTCATTTAACTTCACAAGTATAATAATAATTTGAGTGTTGATTTTTATTATATATAGTATAATAAAAATGTTATACATAGAATAATATTCCTTTATAATAAATTAGATATAACTCACATACCTACCTACATTATATTTTGGTTTTTGTATGTGTGGAAAATTTAGATCATAAACATTTATTGAAACCTCTCGAAAAATGTTTAAAAGATGTCTAAAAAAATCGAATTAGAAAACCGAAACCGAATTGAACCGAACTTCAAAAAACCAAACCAAACCGAACCGAACTTCAAAAAACGGAACCGAAATATATCTTCCACTTTCAAAAAACCGAAACCGAAAAATTATTGGAACGCCCAAAAAATTCCTACCTAGAGAAAGTTCTCAAGTGCTATTTCCAAAAAAAAATAAAAAAAATATCTCCGCTTTTTTAAAAATTTATTTAGTGTAATGGTTGTGGAAATTAAATGAGATAGTTATATCTCCTTTGAAAGAAAAAAACCCATACTTCTCCTTGCAACCTTAGACCTACCTACCTACACTGGTTTTTGAAAAATTTAGAATAATTTATTGAACGGAAAATGTTTAAAAATGCCCTTGAACTATCCAAAAAGGTTTAAATATATCCTTCATCTATTTATTGGCCTAAAAAATACCGTTCCATCCTCCTTTTTGGCTCACTTATGCCTAACGGTCTATTTAAATTTCACATGACAACTTCTTATTGGCCAAAATTAAACACCTGAACCAATAAAAAGACCCACTCATATACCCCTTTTTAGAACTAACTGCTCCAAACACTAACCCGACCCGAACGAAAAATCTAACTGAAAAAAGAGAGCCACTTTCATCAAACTCCATGGAAGTGCACCGGTGATTAAAATGAATCGACAGAATAAAGCATTTCACATTCTGATCACAGAAATGTAACTTAATTGAAATGGAGTACTAGACTAGCAAAGTACAATTGGTGACGGACTGTGATATGTGACAATAATGAAAAGTCGCATGCCCTATAACAACAGAACATCTCAAATCAAAAATTTGAAGAAAACTCCTAATCCACTTATCTTGAGTTGACATTGCCTAAATAATCGATTATATTAAGCAGGTCTGATTTTAAATTTAATGTTGTCCAAGATGATAAAAATCATCATAAAAGAAAGAGAAAGAGAATCGTGTTGATGTACCAATTTACTTATAGCAACTGAGCATCTGTGAATTAGTACTTCCAAGATGATAAAAATCATTGATAGAAAGAGAATCGTGTTGATCTCTTTTTATAGCAACTGAGCATCTTTTTCCATGGAGTTCGATGAAAGTGGCTCTCTCTTTTTAGGTAGATTTTTTGTTCGGATCGGGTTAGTGTTTGGGGCGGTTAGTAAAAAAAAAAATCGGGTATATGGGTTGGTCTTTTTAATGGATCGGGTGTTTAATTTTGGCCAATAAGAAGTTGCCACGTGGAATTTAAATAAACATTTTTTTAATTCAACCGTGGACCGTTAGTCAAAGGGCATAAGTCAGCTAAAAAGGTGGATGGAAAGGTATTTTTAACCCAATAAATGATTGAAGGGTATATTTAAACCTTTTTAGATAGTTCAAGGGCATTTTTAGATCTTTTCCGTTTACCGAAAGATTGTAGAGTCTCATTTATAGTGTTTAACAATTTAAAAGCGATAGCAAAGAAGCAGAGAACGAAATAAAGTAGCATTGCTCATTCCATTATTTTGGTACTCAAACAAGCATAGCATAGACAAACAAGAAGACAAGCTGCAGTGACAATTTCTGGCACATTTAAAACAAGTGCCAAAACTGCCAAGAAAACTCTAATAACATAAGAAAGCATAATTTAAAGAGACTTCTCAAACAACTTATATACAATTTCACTTCTTCATGGAATGATCAATATCCCTTATGAACTTGGGAAATGTTCACCATTATACTCTTTCACTCCATTTTCTCATATGGCTCACAAATGCAGATTCTTCATGATTAGGCATTGCTCCTAAATGAACCAAGTGCTTTAACAGCTCCAGCCCTCAAAATAAACTGGTGGTAAAATGCAGCAATTGCAGCTCCAATAAAGGGTCCAACCCAAAATATCCACTGTCACAATCAACACCCCACAAATTAATTAATCAACCAAAATATAGTTTTCCATAACAAAAATAAAAAGAAGCACAAAGGCAAAAGATCTGGATTTTTTTCTCCTATAAAATATTGATTTGCTTACTTGGTCATCCCATGCTTTGTCTTTGCCATAAATAACAGCAGCCCCAAAACTTCTAGCAGGGTTAATACCAGTTCCAGTAACAGGAATTGTTGCTAAGTGAACCATGAACACCGCAAATCCAATTGGAAGTGGTGCCAACACCTTTAATTAATCAAACTTTAAATATTAGAATCGGGGGTTAATACACACATGATCACTAAACTTTACTTATGTATCAGAAACGTCATAAAACTAATTTTTGTCTCATTAAAGTCACTAAACTTTACATATTCTAGTTGAAAAATTATACTTACAGGAACATGAGAGTCTCTGGCATTTCTCTTAGGATCAGTAGCAGCAAAAACAGTGTAAACAAGAACGAAAGTTCCAATAATTTCAGCACCCAAACCAGTACCCGTGCTATATCCATCATTCAACATATTAGCACCACCACCATACCTAACATAATAAGCCTTTTGAAAAGCCTTAACCAACCCACAACCACAAATGGCTCCTAAACACTGAGCCACAATGTACATAACAGCCCGAACCAACGACACTTTTCGGGCCAAGAAAAGCCCGAAAGTGACAGCAGGGTTAATGTGTCCACCAGAAATACCAGCAGTGCAGTAAACAAGTACGAAAATCATGCCCCCGAAAGCCCAAGCAATTCCAAGAATGCCAACACCACCACATTGATCACCATTATGGTCAATGTCACTTTGGCTCTTGTAGCCAATTACAGTAAGGACAGTGATGTAGAGAAATAACAAAGTGGCTATGAATTCAGCAATTATGGCTCTGTAAAATGACCATTTTCCTAGTTCTTCAGGGTCTATTAAGGGTGCTGGTGGAGGGTCTTGATAGTCTTTTGGTGCATATTCAGTGCCAACTTCAATGTCTTTACCCATATTTGCTCTTTTTTAAATTTGGCTAAGCAACAAATAAAGATTGATCTGGAAAAGTGTTTGATATTTGGCTGTGTGGAGAAGTTGAGTGAAGAGTGATGGGGTATTTATGGAGTTGGAAATTTAATAGAAGGTTTACAAAAAGTCTAATTTGATGGATTAATAATTAATCAAATTTATCATTTGCCGCCCCACAATGATCACTCCCATTTTCTTGCATTTTCATACGATTAAAATTAATGTCCCCACCTCTTAGCCTATATAAGGTGGATTTGTAGTTTGATAGAGAAGTGCTTATGAAACGATTATATGTATACTTAGAAGAGTTTTATAATGATATTTGTGCTAAATATGTATCGATTGTGACAAACGACTAATATGTATACTAATATTTTGTAAGTACTCACCTAACTTAAAATTTTGAAATTTGTGCTTTACGCTAATTAATCTAATGGAGGAGGTGAATAATTAGTGAGGGC
Organism: Lycium ferocissimum; assembly: GCF_029784015.1. NCBI lineage: Eukaryota > Viridiplantae > Streptophyta > Magnoliopsida > Solanales > Solanaceae > Lycium > Lycium ferocissimum. The sequence continues at coordinate 71,104,596 of NC_081346.1, read as the reverse complement.
AGGTTATGATATCAAACAGGAGAGGGTGACGTATCCGTGAACCGACCATAATTATCATAGTTAGGAATTAAGAATTAGACCACCAAAGATAGTGATGTGATTAATAAAATTCTTTAAGTTATAATCGAACTATCGAAGTCTCAAATTTGACTCCTGAGAATAGGAAAAAACTTGGTCTTACGCAGCGTAAGTCCGAACTAATAGAATTTCAGTGCTACTTGACGCCGAATTGTAAACAATGAGGGTGTGTTTAGTATGTTTTTCTGAAAAATAAGTGAATTTCTTACTTATTTTTTTATATTCGGTATGTAAGCAATAAATATTATCCTTAAAACATTCATATTTAACCCAGATAAATATTATGGAGATGGAAGTGGGAGGTAGGGGTGTGAGGCTGGGATAGGTCTGATGATGGGGCTAAAGATGAGGTGTATTGACAGTGGGAAGGACACAATCAATATTATGAAATGTCACTTATTAAACTTATTTTTTGTAGAGTAATTTTTAAAGATATTTTAACTAATTAAACATGAAAAAATTGAAAACATTTTTGGTACTGAACACATCCTAAACATTTGATTTTCTGCCTGGCCTCATATACACCACCGTCCATTCCAACTCAGCCCACATTGTTGACTACTTCAACCAATGATATATTGTCACCTCATCAAGGGCCCCACATTCAATCCTCACAATTGAGAAAAAGGCTGCTTACTTACCAAATCTATCATAATTCATCACTAAATTAATTAAAAAGCCATTGTGAATATTTGCGTGGTTAATGCCTTGCCATGTGTCGATCAACAAACAATCAATCCGTATAAAAATAGATTATATACGTTAGTGCTCTTTTGGATGATACTACTACTAGTATTTAGTTGGTGGTAACTTATTGAATGCAAATTGATTGTTTTATCTGTTCAATGAACTTATTAAACACATTAACCTGTTCAATGAACTTTACCTTATTCGGAAAGATTCCCTTTTAAACTTATTGAACACATTAACCTGTTCAATTAACTTTACGTAATTAGGAAAGATTTCTTTTTAAACTATTTATATGACTCTGCTCTTTCTGAATATAGCTTTTTTTATGGTTTGTTTATTGTAACATACACAAGAAATTTGATGATTCATTCTTTTGCATAACTCCCCGGTGCACCCATTTTAGTATACCATTTGAAGATCCATATGTAAGTTTATAGCAATGAATAACTTTTTAGTTTTAAAGATAATTCTCAATAAGTGTTTTTAAAGATGATTCTCAGTAAGTGTCGACATAAGAAAAAAAGATTAAACAGAGATGAAGAAGTTAATTTGATCAATTATTTATTCAACTCGAACTAAGAGAAGAACATTGTAGACCTCTACAAGTCTGTGTATGACGAAAACTTTAGCTATTATGAAGGAAAACGTTCCTTCTTAAATTTTTTAAGTGAATTTTCTTAACATAAATATGGGGTTTTGTTCAAAGCTAGTGGGTTATGTCCAACCCATTAACTAGAACTTTATCTCCGCCCTGCAACCTTTTGCCTAGAATGCACTATTGTTCGAAAAACTTGGAAAGTTATTTCGAAAGTCTGTAGTCGCATCTATAATGTTGAACAATTTAGATGTATGTTCGAAAATTTGAAGGTCAATGTATCTCACTTGTACGGTTCACTTTACCATTAATTCCCAGTAACAAATTGCAAATACAATACCAGAATGAGATTGAAGTCGCATTATAATACTTGCAATTCACCTAACATTACTTGAATACAATATTCTAATTGGAAGTTGAGGTTCATCTGAATTTAATACTTTGAGCGCGGAATATAAATCATTAAAATTGTAATAATAGACGATCTAGACTTATAATTTAAACATACAATGAATTGAATGCTAAATTTTCATAAAGATCTAACACATAGAGCTTAAAATTCTAAATCCGCCTCTACTTCTAATCTTAACCAAAGTCTATTGTTTTCTATTCAATTTAATCATATTCTGCTACTCATTACAAGATTATCCCTGCATAAGAATTATTAAAAGATCAATAGCACATTAATGGTAAGAATGGGAAGTGAAAGACGCAGCTTTTTCAATAATCAACGCAGACAAAAGAGGAGGTTCATTGAAGAAAGACAATGCACACCGACAATTCAATATCATCCACAAGCCAAATACTATAACAGTATATCATGATTGTTGTGAATTTTTCTTCTATTGATCTCTAGTTTTGAGGCACGTGGCAATCTCTTTCACCACTTGCCTCTATTTTCTAGTATTTGGTTCTTTCTAAATTGGTGATGATGACGTCTCCCTAATTAGCACATTTTTCTTACATTATTAAGCATATTCGATGATAGTAATATATTACCAAGACTTCATAGATCGGTTATTAAGCATATTCGATGATAGTAATATATTACCAAGACTTCATAGATCGGTGGAACTGGCACTCTGGCAGTGACAAATTCGAGATCTAATGAATTTGCACTTATATGTGTCAATTTCTTTTTGCAAACATATATTCCGGCTATTGTCAGTGAATTAATTTAGTAATAATAACAATAATTATATCTCAATCTCTCCTAATTAGGTTCGGTTTTATGAATTTTCACAAATTATAATTTTTAATTGAATTCATTTTATACGTCCAAGGCAACACGCCTTTTTAAAAAAATAAATCTAATGGATACTGCTGACATGGCAATAGATTAGTGGTTAAGAAGAATGAGGATATAAGTTGGCTAAGTTGGATAGTGGGCGGTCCACAGTAGGGACCATAATAGAGAAAAGTAATGGTTCATCATTCATGATGATGATGGTCGGTTTGTGTGATTTGTCATTTTTAGTCGTTTGATTTGATTTGATATGTCGTCAATTACCTTTTCCATCTATGGTAAGGGCCATGCCCCTTGGATTTTCTTGTCCAATTTGACAACCTTTTCTTAGATTTTTTTTTTATATATATATTTATTTGCTTTGGTACAAGATTATTCTTTTCTTTAAGTAGCATTTTTCAGGATTGTGGTGAAATAGATATGATCATTTCATTTTTAATTAAATATTTTAGGTTCCACTCATAAAATGAAAAAGAACTTAATAGAAAAACTTTTTTTTTTTTAAATAATCCTTATGTGACATGAATTTGGGTTAGCGGGACCTCAAAACGAGTACTAAACATTATAAGGGGAAAAAAAAAATCTATTATTGGTTTCAATATTCAGAAGGTTGATAAGAAAATATAAAAGATGTAGCGGTAAAGAAAACTAAATTTGATTTTGCAAACAACTTATCATATGTCAAATTCTTACCAACCTTCATGCGTGAAGTTTTCTAAAATTTTACTTTGTTGATTAAAATCTTCCTGCTTTTTTGACATTCCAATTTTTAGCGAATGTTCTGGAAGAGACATTTCCCTATTATGGTTTAACTAAGGTAAAATATTCTATTGTCAATTTTTACCTTTCTAAAACCAAGGTGACCTTTTTTATTTGTTAAATCGGTAATGGATGATAGGTCTAAACTCCTCCAAATAGGCACTAATAATTCATGCACTAACTATCAAAATATATGTACATAATCAAATCATTTAAAAAATAATCATAGACAAATTTATTTACTAATACTGATAAATAATCTAAAATAAATAGTAAGTGACCTGTCATTATAGGTTAAATTACACTATGGGTATAAAAAAAAATCTTTATACCATCAACCTATATTACTTAAAATCCATAACTTTAAGGTGCCAACTGCCAAGTCAAAATCATGCGCCCAACCCTCAAGTTAGATGTAGGGCACACTCTACCAGTAAAGGAGGAAAAAAATGGAAACTACTAGCTAGATGGGGCCGCTGAAATTGAGTTCAATTATTATTGTAAAATATTATTCATATACTAAAAAGCCAAATCTTCTCCATATATACCCCCTTTCATTCATCACTAACTCCACTACACTCTTTCCTCTCAAAATTAGCTAAGCCTAAAGTTAACATATTCTTTTCTTTTTTGGGTACACAAATGACTAAGGACATTGAGGTAGGTACTGCTTATGCACCAAAAGACTACCAAGACCCTCCACCAGCACCCTTAATAGACCCTGAAGAACTAGGAAAGTGGTCATTTTATAGAGCAATAATTGCTGAATTCATAGCCACTTTATTATTTCTCTACGTCACTGTCCTTACTGTAATTGGCTACAAGAGCCAAAGTGATATTGACCATAATGGTGATCAATGTGGTGGTGTTGGCATTCTTGGAATTGCTTGGGCTTTCGGGGGCATGATTTTCGTACTTGTTTACTGCACTGCTGGTATTTCTGGAGGACACATTAACCCTGCTGTCACTTTCGGGCTTTTCTTGGCCCGAAAAGTGTCGTTGGTTCGGGCTATTATGTACATTGTGGCTCAGTGCTTAGGAGCCATTTGTGGTTGTGGGTTGGTTAAGGCTTTTCAAAAGGCTTATTATGTTAGGTATGGTGGTGGTGCTAATATGTTGAATGATGGATATAGCACGGGTACTGGTTTGGGTGCTGAAATTATTGGAACTTTCGTTCTTGTTTACACTGTTTTTGCTGCTACTGATCCTAAGAGAAATGCCAGAGACTCTCATGTTCCTGTAAGTTTAATTTTGTCACTTGTTTTGAGACAATAACTAGTTTTGTGACTTTACTGATTTAATACGTAAAGTTTAGTGACTTTAAAGAGATAAAAGTTAGTTTAATGACCATTTTGATACATAAGTAAAGTTTAATGATCACGGGTGAAATTGACCCCCGATTCTGATACCTTGAGTTGATTAATCGAAGGTGTTGGCGCCACTTCCAATTGGATTTGCGGTGTTTATGGTTCACCTGGCAACAATACCTGTTACTGGAACTGGAATTAACCCTGCTAGGAGTTTTGGGGCTGCTGTTATTTATGGCAAAGACAAAGCCTGGGATGACCAAGTAAGCAAATCAATCTTTATGCTTCTTCTTTTTTCTGAAAAAATATATTTTTGCTGATAAATTAATTTTGGTTGTTAACTCTGACAGTGGATATTTTGGGTTGGCCCCTTTATTGGAGCTGCAATAGCTGCATTTTACCACCAGTTTATTTTGAGGGCTGGAGCTGTTAAAGCACTTGGTTCATTCAGGAGCAATGCCTAACCATGAGAATTGAAATTGTATATAAGTGTTTGAGAAGAAGTCTCGTTATATGCTTTCATTTTCTTATAGTAGAGTGGGCTCTCAGTTTGGCACGCACTTTTAATGTGCCAAAAATTGTCACTGCAGCTTTCTTCCTGTTTGCTGTCTTTATTTTTCCTTTTTCTTTCTTCATGTTTGAGCATCAAAATAATGGAATTAGCAATATTGCTATTATATTTCACTCTTCTTCGTCGCTAAATTAAGATTAATATGGTACTATGTTCACTTTGAGAAGCTGAAAATGACAATTCGCATTCGATTTACTATCAATTGGGGAAAGCAAAGTTTAGCCTAACTGGAGCTGGTACATAATCCCTGTGAAAACAAAAGGATATTAATGTGTTTCTAAAGGACGAGTGTAAGAGGATTTTCTGGAAAATTTTGAAGTAACTAGTACTAATAGAAAACTTCATCGGTGACTAATAACTGTATGCGAGGAATTATTTTATTACAATTATGCACCACTTTAGCACTTTTTCTTTTCTTCTTCACGTTTTTTTGTTATTTCTCCTTCTTTCCTATTTTTTCTCGCTTTCTTTTTTTTAAAATCAATTTATTATACGCAGATCAATTTTTTTAAAGATATTTTTTCACTTTTTCAAAAAATCATTAAATCAAAGTCAAATAATTGGCGATGTAACATATATACTGTGGGAATTTAAATAGGACACTGGAGGGCTACCTGTAAATATATAGCTTGCACAACTATGGTTTTGTTTGCCCTTTAATTAAGGTAATTTCACGAGGATTCTGATTGGATATTCGCTTGTCAAAAAGGATATAGGCGTTATCCTAGAGTCACATACAAGTGGGGATTGCCCAATTATTGGGAAGGTTGATATTAGAAAATATGAAATTAGCAAATTTGTAAGTTCTATTAGCAGGAAATCTATCGCTAATTTTTTTTTTTTATATATATACCCCCTGCCCAAAATGTATAGCTTTTCTTGATTTTGTTTGCCCTTTAATTAAGATATATTCATTGGGTATTTGCTTGTCAAAAGGGATATAGGCGTTTCCTCACTTCAAGTGAGGATTGAAATTGTGAATGGTGTTTAGGAGATCCCAAATTAGCTATGAAATTTGTCTTGTCACATCTAAGTATCAAAGCTAAATAGCTCTGAAACATATATATATTTTTTATAATCCGTAGCTAAATGAAATTAGCATGCAGATTGATTTTTTATTTAGCTAAGGCAATTTTTGTCCGATTCTGATTGGGTATTCCTGTTTTTCTAGTAGTAGTAGTATAGTCATATGATTTCAATTCTAGTATATTGTATAGTCGATGAATGACCCAGCTCTCGAGAAGATTGGCAGTCTCTATGTTCAATGGAGTGATAGTGCCTAGTTCCAGGCTTATTTACAAAGGTTTTATAATAGGGTAAATTACGTATATATACATATTAAGGAGAAATATTCTAAATGTGAATAGCATGAGATTTATTTGAAAACATAACATTACAAACTCCTGGTCTAACAAACATACTTTTTTTAAAAAAAAAATTATTTTATTTTTATTGTCAAAAATTTATGTATGAAAGATGTGTATGTCTCGCTCGAGGCTGAAAAGTTCGGCAAAATTTAGTGTATGAAGACGGTATGAAAAGCTTGTACAAAATGTGTATATCTCGTTCAAGACTTAAATAATATCACATATATATATATGAAAACGGTATGAAATTTATCTCGCTCAGGCTTAAGAATATATACTTAGGTTATATAACATATATATATGTGTATAAAGTTCATGTTAGATATTCTTATAAAATATATATATATATATATATATATATTGTATTACAACTTTGATACAATATTCAAGGCTTGAAATAATGTTATATAATTATATATATATGTATGAAAATGTATTGTCTTATATATAGTTAAAGTTATATATATATATATATATATATATATATATATATATATATATAAACGTATGAAATGTGTATATCTATTACAACTTAAACATTATAGCTCCAAATTTTATGTATGAGAATGGTTGAAAAGTGTATATCTATATTAATTTTAGAATTTCATTCACATTTTAGTTATTAAAAATACTATATTAAAAGTTTCTTAGTATATTTTAGGTATACACATTTAATATACATTTTTAAATAACACAAAATTTGAGGTAATTTATTTAATCATTTATGGATAAAAAAAAAAAAAAATTTTTTTAAGTTTAAATATTTTTATCTGAAAATAAAATTAAAAAAGCGAAAAATATATGAAAATCCGTCGTGTTTCGTAAAATATCGTTATGTTTTGTAAATAAGGAAAACTATCTCTTCCTCGTCGATTCGTAAATATTTCTCCTAATAACGTATATATACGTAGTTTTCCCTCTATAAAAACAATTGAAACAATTTTTTTTTAACTATATAGAAACATCAGTTTCTATAGGATCGTCGTCAGTCATTTTAAAAAAAAAAAATGAAGGTGGGCCCCACTCTTCTTTAATAATAGAAAAATTATTAAAAAAAATTTAAAAGTTTGCAGGCGACTTTATAATAGTAGGAATGAAAAAAAGACAAATTTAAGATGGGCACTTTTTTATAATTGTAGAGATTAAAAAAAAAATTAAACTGGCGTCCAATCGTGAAAAAGTAGAACAATTCTTTAGGAAAAAAATTAACTAATGCTCTAATATAAGAAAAAGTAGGAACTCAATTGCATAAGAAAAAATAGGATATTTAAATAATGATAATAAGTTGTCAGAAAATGATAAAGGTACGCTTAAGAAAATGTAAAGAGAAGTTCGGGAAAAAAGAAATAACGATTTAAATTAAATACAAAAAAAACGTAAAGAAGTCATTAAAAATTTTGAAAGATTTAAAACTTATATCTTTGGGTATAAGTTTAGACAATCATAAGTCTCACACCAATAATGAGGAATAAATCATATGCGTCAGAAGACGAAATATAAACCAACCGTATACTGAATAGTAAATTAAAACAAACAAAAAAATTAAGGTGGGACCCACTCTTCTATAATAGTAGAAATTTTTTTAAAAAAAAATTAAGTTGGGGCTCACTTTTCTATAATAGTAGAAATTTTAAAAAAAAAAATTAAGGTGGAGCCCACTCTTCCGTAATAGTATAGATAAAAAAAAATTTAAGGTGGTTTCCACGTGAAGAATTAGGAGATAATTGTAAAAAAAAAAAATAATAAGGTGGGGTCCACATGAAGAAGAAAAAAACAATAGGACATTTAAATAATGATAATAAGTTCAGAAAATGGTAGAATATGACTTATTTTTTATAAATTTAAAGAAGAGAATTTAGGAAAAGAGAAATAACGATTTAAATCGAGTAACAAAAAAACCCGAAGGAAAGAAGTCATAAAACCAAATATTTAAAGCTTATACCTTTGGGTATAAGTTTGAACCCTATCGATCTCACATCCTTAATAATGAGGAATAAAATCGAGAATGTTTAAACAAAATATAAATAATCGGAAATGCTTTGTTCTACACATATTTTTAAAAAATGATGAAGTTGGTGACTATCTTAAAAATTTAAGATCATCATCATGAATCTTGACACTTGAAAGCGCTTTTCGGTGTTGTTGAGTAGAAAGAGATGATGCCATGAAACTCGGTAGGAGAAGGTGTATTTCAAATCTTTCAATTGGAGAACCAAACCAGGAAAGTCATATATGGGAGAAGAGGACTAAGTAAAATAATTTATTGATATTTTCAATTAATTGAATTATAATATTTTTTGTAATAAAAATTCCATAATTATATTACTAAAATGTACTCTCTCTATCCTAATTTATGTGACATAATTTGGTTTTAAAACGAAGTTTTTTTTGAGAAAATTTAAAAGTGGCTAATTGTTGTAAAAGATCTTTGAAACTTAATTCCATGGTAAAAGCAAGTCATAGATATTTGTGTGAATTTAAATCAAAAAAGTTCGTGAAAGGTAAAGGGAAAATTTGAGTTAAATGATTTCTAAACATAAAAATATATCATTCTTTACATTTGTGTAGGCGATTAAAAAATGTGATCTTATTTTTTGTGTTGGGAATGTTGTAGCTAGTCCATCATCTAGTCATTTATATAAGTGGAGGCCCATATGATATGAGCTTATTAATATTTAATATATGTATATGTTACGTTTTTTAGGTGTAGATGCACCAATTCAAATTTGACAAAGTTTTTAATTTTCAGATGAATGATTACAGTTACACGATATTTTCCTACAATCTTAAGCATGTATCTTATGCATTATTTCTCCCAAATTTGTTTCATTACAGTTTCATGTCTATTACTCCTAGTTTTCTAAAGTTTTGGGTGCCAATGATATCATGTTTAGTGTTAGGATTAGAATCCGCACAATCTGTATTCAGCTCAGTAAGTTAAAAATTTCATGTACACTATATATGATGTATTTGTTTAGAATCGAGTTCATCTAAATCATGTAGTATTATTTATGAATTTATAAAATATTTGAAGTCTTAAATATTTTCATCTCACGATACATGCATGTTTGGTCATTAGATATAAGGTGAAGTTGGCTAGTTTGTTAGGTATTGAGTGTCAGTCTTGTTTCTCCAGTTTTGGGGCGTGAAATTTAGAAAAATAAAATATTGAATTACTCGAAAATAATTTTCTTTATATTTTACAACAAACAAACCTTAAAATAATTTATATTTGGAAAGAGCAACGTCATATAGTTTAACTGGGGAATCTTTACAAATTAGGTAAAGTTCATTGAACAGGTACACATTAAACTATCAATCATTCAATATATTATCACAAACTAAATATAATCCAGCAGACTATTAACATTTCAATTGTTTAATCCAATTTTTATATAGACTGACTAGTTTCGTGATCGACACAGGGCAAGGCAGTAACCACGCATTATTCAAAAATGGTTTTTTCTAGTTAATTACTGATGATGATAAATTTGGTAAGTAAGCAGGCCTTTCTCAATAGTGAGGATTGAATATGGGGCCCTTGCTGAGATGGCAACATATCATTGGTTGAAGGAATCAACAATGTGGGCTGAGTTGGAATGGACGGTGGTGTGTATGGCCAGGGAGAAATATCAAATGATTCGAATTTTTCTCAATCAGCATACAATATCTGATTTAATATCCACTAATTCGAATTTGCGTAGCGTAAAACTTATTAAAGAAAAGAGTGCTTTCCATCGAAATTTTTTTCATTCTCAAAACTTAAATACGAGATGTGTGATTAAAGTTGAAAAAATTTTATCCATCCAGCCAATACTCTCGATGATTTGATTCATTATTTCCAATTTCCAAACCATGATAATTATGGTCGGTTGAAGGAAACGTCACCCTCTCCTGTTTGATATCATAACCTGTCCGCACTAATCACTCACCTCCTCCTTTGGATTAGCATAAAGCACAAATTCAAAATTTTAAGTTAGGTGAATACTTCCAAAATATTAATATACATATTAGTCGTTGTCACAAGAGATACGTATTTAGCACAAATATCATTATAAAATTCTTCAAAGTATACATATAATCGTTTCATAAGCGGTTCTGTATAAAACTATAAATCCACATTATATGGGCTAAGAGGTGGGGACATTAATTAATTATATGAAAAATGCAAGAAAACGGAAGTGCTCATTGTGGGGCGGCAGATGATAAGTTTGATTAATTATTAATCCATCAAATTAGTTCCCTCTAATTAAATTCCCTACTCCATAAATACCCCATCACTCATCACTCAACTTCACCACACAGCCAAATATCAAACACTTTTAAGATCAGTCTTTCTTGCTTAGTCAAATATCAAACACTTTTCGATACAGTCTTAATTTTTTTGCTTAGCCAAAGCAGAGGTCAAAAATGGGTAAAGACATTGAAGTTGGCACTGAATATGCCCCAAAGGACTACCAAGACCCACCACCTGCACCCTTAATTGACCCTGATGAACTAGGAAAATGGTCATTTTATAGAGCCATAATTGCAGAATTCATAGCCACTTTGTTATTTCTCTACATCACTGTCCTCACTGTAATTGGTTACAAGAGCCAAAGTGATATTGACCATAATGGTGATCAATGTGGTGGTGTTGGCATTCTTGGAATTGCTTGGGCTTTCGGGGGCATGATATTCGTGCTTGTTTACTGCACTGCTGGTATTTCTGGTGGACACATTAACCCTGCTGTCACTTTCGGGCTTTTCTTGGCTCGAAAAGTGTCGTTGGTTCGGGCTATTATGTACATTGTGGCTCAGTGTTTAGGAGCCATTTGTGGTTGTGGGTTGGTTAAGGCATTTCAAAAGGCTTATTATGTTAGGTATGGTGGTGGTGCTAACATGTTGAATGATGGATATAGCACGGGTACTGGTTTGGGTGCTGAAATTATTGGTACTTTCGTTCTTGTTTACACTGTTTTTGCTGCTACTGATCCTAAGAGGAATGCCAGAGACTCTCACGTCCCTGTGAGTATAATTTTTGTGACATTAAATTTGTTACTACTAAATTTTACGGTGCAGGATTGTATTTCTAGGCAATTAAGATGTAGTTCAGTGACTTAATTGAGATAAAAGATTATTTTGTGACTTTACTGATACAATACGCAACGTTATGAAACAAAAATTAATTTTACAACTTTTTTGACACTTGAGTAAAGTTTAGTGATCATAGGTGAAATTAACCCTTAATTCTGATAATTTAAGTTGATTAATTGAAGGTGTTGGCACCACTTCCAATTGGATTTGCCGTGTTTATGGTTCACTTGGCAACAATACCTGTTACTGGAACTGGAATTAACCCTGCTAGGAGTTTTGGGGCTGCTGTTATTTATGGCAAAGACAAAGCCTGGGATGACCAAGTAAGTAAATTAATCTTTACAGGGGAAAAATCATATCTTTTGCCTTTATACTGTTTTTTCGGCTCTAACTATGTTTTGGTTTATTAATTATTTTGTGGGTGTTGATTGTGACAGTGGATATTCTGGGTTGGACCCTTTATTGGAGCTGCAATAGCTGCATTTTACCACCAGTTCATTTTGAGGGCTGGAGCTGTCAAAGCTCTTGGATCTTTCAGGAGCAACGCCTAATCAAGAGAATTGAAATTGTATATATGTGTTGCAGTGTTGGAGATGAAGTCTCTATAAATTATGCTTTCTTTAATTAGAATGGTCTGGCTGTTTGGCAATTTTTTTAAATACCAAACACTGTAGCTTTCTTCTTGCTTTTTTGTTTGTGTTTCTGTAATTTTCTTTATGCTTGTTTAAGCATCAAAATAATGGAATCAGCAAGGCTACTATATTTCACTCTTCTTTGTCACCAAATTCATATAATAGTATCTTTTTTGTTCACTTTGGAAAAGCTAAAATTCACTTCTTATTACTGTCAAGTATCTGACATGAACATAAATACATATATAACATGAGTAAAAACATTTTAAGTTGGGAGAGCATTAGTATAACCGACATGTAACCACCACGTTAACACTGTTGGTCCTGTCTCGATCTCCGCCCGATGGGCAAGGCCCGTGCCCATCTTAAGTTGCCTAGTGAACAAGACATGAAATGACATGAATGGATCCAAGTCCCTCAATGGGAAAAACATGAAGGAATCGTCCTAGATTAAGGATAAATCAAACTTATCCTATAGGCAACGTAGTTTCGGTACAGCCAGCTAATTCTCTATAGTTGGAACTCCCAAAAATATGAACATGATATAGTTGGCTAAGAAGCCCATGATTTTCGTGAAATAACTTTTAAACAACTTGTAATCATGATTTCACGAAATAACTTGTAAACATGGTTTCATGAAATAACTTGTATTTAGCATGTATGTATCTTGAATCATGGCATGAAGATAATTATATAATACAATTGCATGAAAACTTGTAGGTGTATATAGGATATTCATGTAAGCATTTTTATTTAAAAACATTGATACATCTACCCATGGAATACGAGATATCGGTTTTCATGATATTCTAGGTATTCTCAATAATCAAAATAAAATATCGAGAACACAACAAAGAGATTATATCACAAAGCTTAATATAATTTAGTACATGGACCTGTATTATCGAACATGGCTAAAACCCTTTTTTATTTTTTTAGAACTTGCGTATAATCATGAAGAAAGGCGTGGGGAAGAACGATGATGTTCCCACACGTAGATAAAACAGATAAATATAGAATCGACATCCAAAAACTGGGTGAAGAAAAGTTCAAAGAAGAAGAATAGAAAGCTTTGAATTTGAAACCTTGAGAAGAAACTCATGATTTTCGTAGCTACTGTTCGTAGCTCAAAGGGTACTGCTAGATGACTCCAAATCCAATCTCCACCGTTCATATTTTAGACTTATGTGTTATGAACACTTAATTAAAATTTGGCCTTGATCCAACGGTTAGATTATCGGAAAACACCAAATTAATATGGTTGGTCGGAATGAAACTCACTTATCAAAATACTAGAGTTTTCTCCAACTTTTTACAACTCTTGATTTTTATAGGGTAACGGGATGGATAGATTTATTCTAGTTTTTATAAATGATAAATCTTGTAGAATACAAAGGATTCTTGATTTACCTTGGAGGAAACCTTAGGAAACTAGATTGCTGAAACCAAATTAAGGTTTCATATAGGTCTTGATTGCAAAATGGTTTCTTGCAAGATACAGTAGTCTCGATTCTTTAGGGATGGAGGTAGAGAGAAAATAATAGTCTCTTAGGGTTTATAATAGTGAGGGACGTTTTTATTTGGGATAAATAATAAAATAAGGTAGTCCCAACCGAGTAGGAAAAGGCTAAAACGTAACCAGGAAGGCATGATTTGACCGTATGTAGTAAAACAAAAGATAAGTACATTGTTTAGCATCCATAAGATACATCTTGGAAACCTATTCCAAAGGGATAAAACTTTCATGTTTTAAGTTTTCTCATTATCAACCAATCAAGGAGTTATTTTGAAGTACCTTCAAAAAAAGGTAAAATACAAACTTTCAAATTTTTCTTTAAAACTCTAACGTTACGAGTTTAACATGAGTTCTAAGATATGAGGTGTTACATAAATAGGTGATTCAAGGAGAAATCTACCGAAAGATACATCTCTTTCACATTCAAGGGAAAATCAACCTAGACGAAAGTTGTTTCTCGCGTTCATATGATCAAATGGAGAGGCGACCACGCCATTGCTGCAAAATAGTATCGTACTTCCTCCTCCCGCATACGGCACGCCATAACTATTTAATCTGAATATATATGCATTAGGGTCACTATTTGTTATCATGGATTAAAAGAAGAAAGGTTATGAAAAAGTGTCGTCAGAGACAACAATGCAATTGCCTGTTCAATGATTTAGAGTTTTAGGTTACGTTTTGTTTCATAGATTTTTTTTTTTTTGGGTGTTTTCAATTTTGCTAGTTCCCCTTTCTTTTACACAATTGTAAGTTTTGAAACTTGATTTGTGTTATTAGTCGTTAAACCATTAGTACTTAAATTTTTCTTGGTGTTGAATGAAAGAACGAGAGGAAAAACACAAGTAGTTCACGTAGTATTTGTTTCTACAATGTAGACAATGATGGAGATGATTAAATGGATAATGATGATAATGATTGGATCCATAATGATGACTTTCCTCCATCTAAATCGGCGGTGAATGAAGGAACGTCCTTTGAGGTCTTTCGGAATTTTAAGACTTGACAACGACCATAAGGTAATGTATAACAACTAATGGCGTCTCAATAAAATTAATGGCCTAAAAAAATTTTAATCGAGACCTTAAATATATACACATACATAAAAAAAATAAAAATCTAGTCTTGCTTTTTTGGTTTTTATATAATTGTTGCCTTTACTTCACATAGTACACATTATTATTAATATTTATAATTAATAGAGGATTAATTCAAGTTAATAAGATGTTAGTCATGTGTTTTAAATACATTACTTTAGATGTTGTTGTAAAAACTTTATTTAATAATATGAAGATTTTGAGTAATTTAGTTCAAAGTTCTAAAATATTTCTCTTGAAAAGTAGATAGTTTTTTTCAACTTCTTTTATTACATAAATTTTGTACTTTTTTTTACAAACCAATATTGTCTAAGAAGAAAAAAAAAAATCACAAAATTCATTCGTAAAATTTTCAGGCCTCAAAAATTTGGGCGGCTAAAAAAAGTTTTTACTAGCTTCACTTCAAGCCACCCCGATAACAACCATGAAACTAACGAACAAGTATAAGTATTTATTATATTTTGAAAATCTAATTTTGGGTTTGGCTTTATGAAAGAAAACCATGAAAAAGAATTTCAAAAAAAAGTAAAAAATATTTGCTTTTTGCTTATTGATTTGTCAATTTTATATATTGTTTTTAAAATATAAAGTGTTAAAAGAAATTGGACAGTATAGCAAAAAGGGAAAAAGTTACCCCCAAAGGAAAAGAATTGCACGAGTTCAATTTATACGTTCTTCTAATTTTAAAAAGTGAATTAAAAGATAATCTTACTTATTATAACTAAAAAATGAAAAAACATAGGCACTAATAGGGTTTCGAACCCACATCATTAGTACTGTGAAGTTGTATGATGCAGAAAACCCGTAGACAAGTTGCTGTATGTCAATCAAACAATCAACTTCAAATTAACCTACCGAGCACCTCTTATCAACACAATCACATCTAAAAGATCTAAAAAGAACACAAAATTTACCTATGCACCAATTAGACACAAATTGATCACAAAAATGAAGCACCAAATGTAAACAGATACATTAACTATACCTATATATACAGTCTGCCCTGTCTAATTATCAAAAGATATACAAAATATGAATTCACATAATTGTTTAGATATCTAGCTATACACTCTTCTTTTACGAGTTAAAAGTATGTAAGATCATAAGACGGGATAAAAGTGCCCCGCCATGCCCATATATGTACACAAAAAAAAAATAATACCAACTATCGGGGTGCACATGCGAAAGCAGAAGTCATATATATATGAAATGGTTGTCATGATAGAGTAGGAAAGTTGATGAAACAGCATTGCATCAGCTATCTTGTTTTATAAAGTATGTTTACTTGACAATTAGTCAAACACTAACGTCCAACTCTAACGCATGAATAGTTAACATGACTAAAAGCATGAAAATAACATAAGAAAAGTGAATCATTTATACCTATAATGATGCAAAAGTTTATGCTTACTTAACCAGTAATCTCTAAGAAAACATTCATCTAATATACATATAATGATACCGAGAATTAAACTCATTCGTAGGTTGGATGTCATCCATCATTTCCTTAACAAGGCTCGGTGTTTTTCATACCCTGTACGTGAAATAAATATCATACTGCTTTATAATTTTTCGGTGTGTAATTCATTTAAAGAATATACATATATGACATAATTAGTTATCTGGTTCCATTCCATGCTGCTAATCTACTTTATATATCTTGACATAAGGTACGGTAAACACCCGATTACAATTTTTGAATCACCATTATCATCATCATCATGATTGGATTCAAGATTTCTAACTGATAAAATTTTACAATCAATCTTAAGAATCTTGAGAGCGATGATGCTTATTTCTAGAATAGGACATTACGGATATCTTACTTGATTTAAAAATCATCTCTTTAGAAAGAAGGGTTAGCCTTACATACCTTTACGTCTTCTTAACTATTAATGTTCTCCTCCAAAGTCCGCAAAATCTACATTCAAGTATTATATCTAAGGTTAAGTCTTGAAAACAAGTACTTGTCACACCCTTTAAGGATTTTTTGCTGGTGTGACGTGGTTGATCTTTTCCTATTTGTTTTATTTAACTAGTCGCCATGTCTACCTAATTGATTTTAGAGG
This sequence comes from Lycium ferocissimum, assembly GCF_029784015.1. Classification (NCBI taxonomy): domain Eukaryota; kingdom Viridiplantae; phylum Streptophyta; class Magnoliopsida; order Solanales; family Solanaceae; genus Lycium; species Lycium ferocissimum. The sequence continues at coordinate 71,087,593 of NC_081346.1, read as the reverse complement.
TGAATTAGGGCACATAATTATTAACTTAAGGTGGAAAACTAACCTTTCTAATAGGACAGAATTGATACAGTTGATTCTAGGTAAGGGTTCTCCATATTATCCTTTTTTGTAATTGAAGGGTTAGGCATCCTTTAGAATCAACATCTTATGAACATGTTATCCGAATGGGCTTAGTTAATTAATTAAAGCTAAAATGACTTATACATTGCTAAAGTTTTAAAGAAACATGTAATAATGAAGCTGATGTGAAACGAACTTACATAGATAATGTTGCATAAAAGTTGTCTTTAAATACTATTTAAAATAAGATTTATAAAAGTATACTACTACATATAAATAGAATAGATAATAATGCTATATAAAATGAGATATTTCAAATACATAGTAGTTTGTATATAAAGCTGTCAAAATGGAGATTTAAGCAATACTTTGATATTTAAAACAACTCAAATGATAAAATATTACATCAATAAGATTCAATTTAGGAATATAAAAAAAAAAAATAGCCATATTGAGTTTTCTTTATTACTTTTTATTATTTCTTATTAACTGTGGGGTTAAATATATGTGTGATTGAAAACTTGAGGGACTATGTTGTAAAATATACTAGAGCTCATACTTGCATATTAATAACATTTCGTTTTTTCTAAGATAGTAGCTTTTTCTGTTTGCATCCTGAACATTGTAGCACACAATTTGAAAATTTCTGCAGGTCATTTGAAATAAACATTTCTAGGTACGTAGAAAACTTAATATAAAAGAAGGAAGAAAATGCATATGTATATTACTTTATTTTTTTAATGAATAAATGTATTACAAACTAGATAAGTTCCAAACAATTACTGAAGTTTGTGATGAAATTTCTGCAATGGGGATAACCTGTTGTTGCACAAATAGGAGTTATTATGCATAAAAATGAAATAGAGAAGCTGGATGATGCATAGCTTGAAAGCATATGTTTGTTTGTTTTTGCCCTATTGTCACACCAAATAAAGTATTCAATATGTTGTTGAAGGGCAAGTTAAAAATAAGGCTGAAAAGTTGGTACCAGTTCGATGAGCTCCAACGATTGTACGGAAGAGGATTTATGTCATTGTTGAGTTCTAGTTTGCAGCGATAAACCTGTATGGACAATGTATTAGTAAATGTTGTATTAAATAAAAATATGCAAGTAAAATATTTTAATATGTGCATACCCTGATAAGAAGATATTCCTTATATATTCAATATTACAATAACTCTTCATCTTTTCCTATTTTAGTTTGGAGCAGTTCCTTCACTCCGAAGTCCTGGTAGAGTAGAAACTGTTTTTTCCTGAGAGTTCGCTGGGAATATAATACTAAATTTTTATATGCTCATCGTAAAGATATGCATATACTTCCAAAGGAATACATGTCTATATAATCTTTAAATGAATGTTGTACTGACTGATATTTCACAACATAATCTCTTAGCACCTGTTTTGATTGCGACATGCATATTTTGGAGGCAAAGGAACATAGAATCATTCTAAAATATCAGCTAGTAAGATATGCACAGGGAATGTTTGAGTGCGCACATGTATTATCATCTGAGCCTGCTAGTAATTAATAGAAGTGGCATAATAAAGAACACGAAAGAATGAAGATTAATGAGCATGTCATCAAAAGTTGATATTCAGCTTAGTTGATACGTATACTAAGTGGTTTCTCATGGTCGTCAGTTCGGGATTGACATGTTCAACAAACAAATTTCTTTGTCACATAGTAATATTAATAAAACTTGTGTATTGGTTTGCTGTATGAAGTGGGCGAAACTCGAACTCTTGCAGCAGAAATCAGATATGTCTCCGAAACTTGAAGTTTCTTTGCATAATGCCCAATATCTTCACCATACACAACGACCCTAATTTGCTACTCCTGTAGAGTTCAGCACGTGCCTCAGATGCACGTAAATTATGTTATACTTCCATATAAAGTAAATTATATTTCGATATAAAGCAAATTAAGTGATACTGCTATAAATAAAATCCTAAGAATTTTCCAAAATCAAATTTTGGAATCTGATTTTCTTCTCAACCGACTTTCTCAAATTCATAGATACATGTCCAACTAATTTGGAAGTCCAATGACAAACATTGTTATTTTATCGATGTTTAATCTTGGTGCCACGTGTCTGTCAAATGTATAACTTAATTAGTCAAAAAAAAAAGGTTGGAGTATAAGCTAATGACATCAAACTAACAGATTGAATTTAGAAGGAGTGCCATTCAGGAACAAAATTATGATTGAGCTATTTATTTCTGAAAGCTCAATATGTGACTCACTTACAATGTTAGGCCAACCATTGATAGATTTATTTCTCGGTTACTTCCTAAAGGATTATCCAGGGCATTCAATGACAGGTAATATAGAACACATTACTATTCAAAATTCCCAGAGTGCAAGTATTTTGGAGAAAAATCTATCTGTTGCAAATGTTTTGGACAAAAATCTATCTGTTGATAAACAGTATGTAGTGTCATGTCAGAAATATCATTTGATTAGAGTAGTTATTCGAAAAAAATTAAGATCCGGCCGTTCTTATAAAAATATTAAGATCCTCTCAAAGTATCTTGCATCTTGAAGTAAGTTTCTTAGCATTGCAGTCACTACTTCAAATCCTTATTGTATTAGCTTCACGGGCATTTTCACTCATTAGGTGTTACCACATATTTAAAGCCTTCCTGTGAGCACTCATCGTCCAAGGCTTTCGTCACATTTGTTCAAGATCATGAAAGAATTTTTATTGAAACTGAAACAGAACAGTTATTACTCATTAACCCCACACATTCCATGAAACAGCTTCACCGCAGTAATAACTAAGAAAGCAAAGCTGGAGCCAAAATGTGTTTTTTTTTATGGGATAAAGGCCAATTTTTCATGAATTCACATCCCACCACCAACTCTGTAAGATATAAAACTCTTCAGAATGAAAGTTGCACCAGCTATATCTCTCCCCAAGGTTGAAAGCTTTGTAAATTCATGCAGCAGTTCGACACCTTAGGCTATGTCATCTAAGCTATCCTTGAGATATGAGCATGAGAAAAATTTAAGCAATATAAACTTTAAATTTTAGAGAGTTGCACAAGGAAAAAAGTTCAAACATAAGGTTCCCTGTCAAGAAATAAATCTTCAACTTTATATGAACACAAAAAACTCAATTGTTACAAAATAGCAGTACAATCAACAGAAAACGAATAGGAGAGACAATATATCCTGCCTTATATGCTTTAGAAGCCTGCCCAAAGTAAACTATTTTGCCTCCAGAAAGCAAGTATGATCTGTCGAACAACGCAAATGCTTCACTGCACTGCTAGCGAATTGAAGCTGTAACGCTGAGACACTCTCACAAAATCCAGAAAGTTTAAGCTGATTTCAGATACATAACACTGTTAACTAAGTGATCTATTCTTTCTTGTCTAGTCCACTTGTTGGTTCATCAAGAAAGAGTAATCTAGTAGTCATTAGAATATCAAAATCAATAATAATCCTCTCTTTTCTCCTCAGTGATACCACGCAAGTGCCAATTCCCAATAAACCTATCATCACAATCTTGTAAGTCCATTTAAACAATTATGAAGCCATTCATGAGGAAATGGCAGAGATGTAAACTTTTGAAATCTATGTAAAAACAAATAGTCAGTTAATCTTGTTGTATTGATCACACTTAACTCAAGCAAAATAATGCCAGCTACCTATTAACTTGGTTACATTAATTCCTCCGCAGGATCTGCTCACACGCAGTTAAAAGTGACAACCATTTGGAAATGGTTGTCGATTTTTAAATGTTAGACCAAAAACATAAACATTGCGCCTTTTGAAATCTCTGATTATCGGTCTGCGGTCCGCACCTATGTGACATTTCACCAGTGACAACTTAATTCTGAAATCATTGATGCTCTTATACAATAGCATAATTTATTTTAAAAGCGCCTAATATACCTTGGTCGTCACATTTTTAGGGGATTCAGGGAGCTTATGTCATTCCATTGCATCTTGATGTACAGATTTGTCGCAAGTTAACATAATGGAGAAACAACGAAATCCTATAGACTATTGGAAAAGTGGAAGTCAACCAAAGTATCACTAAAGAAACCAAGTTACCAAAAAATCAAAATATAAGCAAGCGGAAAAACGTGCCTAAGCTATCTTTGGGCAGTCAAAATCAACTTTCTAACATAGTCCACATATAGTCGTAGTTTCTATTGGGGAAATTTCGCGAGCACCTCTAATGCAAGACCGGATGTAGTATCTAAAAACATAAACTCAGAATTGAACCAGATGAAATTTAAGATTACAGCATGAAAAAAGGTAGCATAGAAAAACAATTACTTATAAAATGAGAATTTGATTAAATAAAGAAAAGATGAAAGTTGGAACATACTCCGTAGGACGAACAATGAGAATTTGATTAAATATGTCTCAAGCCTCACGTTAAAATTTGACTTCAGGGCAATTTGGTGGAAAAAAATATATCTTTAAAATATTGGTCAAATTTTCATGTAGTTTGAATCTCGAGAAGCAAAACTATCTGTTGTCTCTTATACTTTATTTATCGTAGTAATTTACTGCAGTCACTGTTGCTTTTCTTCATAATGCTTATCTATACTATTGTGTCATGACTTCTTTACTTTCTTCAATTATTATTTGATCTTTTGTCCTGCTTTTTCTTGAGCCGAAATTCTTTTGGAAACAACATCTCTATCTTCCAAGATAGGAATAAAGCTGCGTACATTCTACCCTCTCCAGACCCCACATGTGGGATTACCCTGGTATGTTATTGTTGTTGTTGTGGAGTAGCAAATTATTAAAATGGAATCCATGTTGAGATGGCAATAGATGTGTGGTTGAGGGAATAAAAAATAGTTGAGCGCAGCTGGAGTGGACGGTGGTAATAGTGGGAAAATGGTTATTTTTTCTTTTCTTTTCTTTTTTCTCATGAAATAATGTTTAGTTATTGGTAAATCACACACCTAATTTGGCACAACAGTTAGTGGAAAAACAATGATTCACATTTAGTGAGTGGGCCGATTTAATAAGTGCATAATAATTAGTTATGACCATGATTAAATTAATATATATCTCTTAAGTATATGTTTTAATTGTCATTTAAATACGTATATATATATATGAATATATATTTTACAAAATATTGCCCTATATTTGAAATCTTTTTTTGTACAAAATATAAAGGTAGATTTCTTACAAAACATATACAAAAAAAAAAATTCACTCAAGACTTGAAAAAATTGCCAAATATTTCACGTGTATTAAAAATGTTAAACGTGTATATTTCGCCTTGTGGCTTAAAAATTTCACTCAAAATTTTGTGTGTGAAATGTGTATATCTCTCTCAAGGCTTAAGTTCCGCTCAAATTTTTATGTAAAACCAATTTATGTGTTAGGAATGAAAACAAGAGGCACATAAATTTTTCGTATGTGAAAATTGTATGAAATATTATATAAATGTGTAAATGTTGTTAAGTTTGCTGTTAGATTTTTGAAAATTCAAAACAACTACAATAACATTGTATACAACTTTTATCCAATATTCATACAAATTTATACTTTTTGCTTTGGAACACATTATTTGATATAAAAAACTTAATTTACAATTACAAACTCTACATGACATTTATTATACAACTTTACAAATTTGAATCTCGGTGGCTACAAAATTAGAAAAAATCACGCTTTGCAAATCTCACATAGTGATGCAATTAAAAGCTTTCTACCTATACACTAAGAAATAATTCCAATAGTTTTCAACCAAATCAAAAGTTGTTTGATAAAAAATGACGATTAATCATGATGTTTTTCCATATTTGTTCTTTAGATAAGGGGCATGTAAGTCATCAATTTATATATATATATATATAATATATATATATAGGGGAAAGTGTGGAGTTTAGGAGTTGAAAAAGAAAAAAAGAAGGGGAAGAGAAGAATAAGGGCCGGTCCCAAGATGTCGAAACAAAGAATAAGGAAAGGTGGGGAAGGGTCAGGTTGTTTTAAACAGAGAATAGGAAAAGATAGGGAAAAGGGAGGGCGGGGGATGGGGATGAAAGGGGTGGAATGAGAGGGAAAGGAAACAGAGAATAGGAAAAGAATTTGAAAGGGGGAGGGGCAACAAAAGTATCAAATGGAATATGTAATAAGTTGTGGAAGTTGGGAATTGCGATTTTTTTTTTGAATTTATGCTTGATTGGGGGTATATTTTGTAATTGGAATTGATTTCGGCGCGCGAAGCTCAAAGTATTTTATAAAAAAAATTAAAGAAAAGTATTTTTATATTTTGTAATATATAGTCTTAGGTAGTATTATTAGGTAATTTTCCCATGTTTTAATTGTCATTTAAATACGATAAATCAACATGGTTTTTTGTTCCAAGTCCGTTGGGTCTTCTATGTTTCGCCAGTCATAGCCAAATATAAATATATGGGGCTAAATTACGATTTGGCCCAAATTTACACGAACCACTGGCCCTTTTTTAATACGAAGTGCCCTTCAAATGCACTGGTCTTTAATTTTGTCCCTTAAATTGGTGGTCTTTAATTTTTATCCCTTTCGCCTAATACCATGAGATTTGGGGTTCGAACCTCGGCTAAGTACCAAAAAAAAAAAAAAAAAAAAAATTTCGCAAGGCAGAGTTTTGTAGTAAAGTTAGACCTGTTCGGGCCAAAGTTAGGCCTTAAGGCAGAATTTTGCCTATAGGTATAAGGCAAAACTCTGCCTTCATCCAAACTCTACCTTGCGATTTTTTTTAATTTTTGACTGAACGAAATTTCGAACCCGAAACCAAAGAGTTCTAGCGAAAAGCAAAACTTAAAGACCACCAATTTAATGGCCAATAATAAAGACAACCTCAAAATAAGGGCATTCCTGCGAATTGCCCACCACCGACTCTCGTTTGGCCCATATAACCAAAAATCTTCTTAAACAGGATCATTTGCACTTTTGTCTCTATTTTGTGTTGGTCTTTAAATTTTGGCTCTTACAACAAACAATTTTTTTAAGCATAAGTTTATATTTACGTATTATAATATTTCATGAGTTATGTACCACGCCCTTAAATAACGTATAATTCACTAGGCATAAGTTTGAATTTGAAAGATAAAAATTAAAGACCAGCCCGCTTGAAGGACAAAAAGTAAAGACCAATCCATTTGAAGGCAAATCGTGTAACTTCTTCTCTTAAACATCAATGGGTGTTTGCGTATATGCAAGATCTGGATTCGGATTACAAGTTAACACATCTATTATTGGTGGGTTTGAAATATTCTTTAAGTTTCTGAAATAAAATTTAATATTTAATAACTACATGAAGTAGTATGAACGATAATGTCACGCCCCGAATCATGACCTGGGCGTAACACGGCATCCGGTGCCTGACTGCACCTGACCGAGCGAACCACATGGCTTGCTGAATCAACACAGGGCATGAATTGAATACAGAATATAACTTTAAAACATGGAAAGTCTGAATAACATGAGTTATCATAATACTAATGAAAATACTGTTTAAACATGATGCGGAAATAATCTGAAAATATAATAAATGCTGAGCCAATAGTAGTTGTACGACTCTGAACATCTGACATGACATAACTGACTACTCTATGAAACCTTTGACATAAGTCTGACTGCTAAACTATTCACTGGGACAAGGCCCCCGGCATACCTTAACTACAAAACTAACATGAAATATAAATACTGACTAAACCCCAAATGAGATGGGGCTCACCAAAAAGCTGATACGAGCAGTGTCCTAACGAGCTGATCCGTCGTCCTGTAAATCTGCATCGTGAAATGCAGGCCCTCAAGCAAATAAAAAGGGACGTCAGTACATTCGAATTGTACTGGTATGTAAAGCAACTGAATGAAATAAGCATGACACATGGAAATAATAGAATTGAAATTGGAATTCCCGGCGTAAGCTAAACATGAACATGAATATATATATATATATATATATATATATATATAAGTGGGAGAGCCTTAGTGTAACCGACATGTAACCACCACGTAAACACGTGGAGTCTGATCTCTACTCGATCAGCTAAGCCATTATGTACCTTGCCAAGGTATAAGACATGAACATGAACATGAATGGATCCAATAACCTGTAATGGGTAAACATAAAGGTATCGTCCTAACTGGGTGGAGTGATCCTTATCCTACGGTGGCAAGCGTAGTTTCGTGCTATACCGAGCCTTCTCGTAAACGTAACTCCCAAAAACTTGAACATGAAAATAGGTGGCATCTAAGCCCATGATTTTCTTAAACACGGTTGTAGACATGAATTATAAGTATAATATAACATGAATATATAGTTACATGATATACTTGTATGAAAACATGGAGACAAGTAGGATTTTCATGAAAATAAGCATAATGGTTCATCTCTTGCATTTAAGAACTCATGGAATGCAAAGTATGGATTTTCACGAATCAAGGGGTTAAGGTTGTCCGAAGTAGGCCTGTCAACCATTGTTGCAATACGTACAAACTTTTAAAGTTTACACTAAAACTCTAACATTACGGATATAACCTTAGTTCTAAGATATGTGGTGCAACAGATAACCTCTATAGTAATTAAAAGTATTTTTAGAATATTAGAACTTTCATAGTAGAATAAAACTGTTCTGGCTCTCCAATTAATAATTCATTCTTTTGGACTATGTCCTATCTGTCTAAGTAAATAGTCGTATCAAATGCAGATTTCAAAATTTACCATAGCTTTGTTTTTCCTCTCAAAAAAGGCTAGGAAATTACACTCAATACCTTGAAGACAAGTGTCTTGAACTTTTGACTGCTGCTTGCCTCATGCGTAAACCTTCAAAATTAAAAGTCAAAATTTATTGAACTTGAAGTTTTGGCCACAGGACAAGCGAGATAAAAAATTCAAGACCAACCATCTCCGATGTCATTCTTGTAAATCACCCGGAAGAGGCGGCTAAAACTCAAAGTAGCAGAAGAAATTGCACGGTTTGTCATTCAAATGGGCTGCTCCTTAATTTTTGTCCTTCAAAATCGAACTTTATGCCTAATTGGGCTTAAGTTCTTTAACGTATCCGGCATAACTTATGAGATATTATAATATGAAAATATAACCGTATGCCCCGCGGAAAAGTTATTTGTCTTGAGGAGCAAAAATTAAAGACCTACACAAAATAGAGACGAAGGTGCAATGACCCCAAAAGAAGAGGATTTTAAAAGAAGGCCACTGAATGGTATTGGGCCGAAATGGAACTTTACTTTCAAAAGAAACTGGCACACATTGTTCACAATTATGAAACATTGAAACTTCAACAATCTTAATTAGAGGTCTCGGCTTCAATCTTCAAAAAATGGAAAAATAACTTTTCGTAGGAATCTCTAGCATTTTCCCTTTTAATGGATCATACATGGCAAATTTGGATTGATTGGGTCAGTGTGTACAATATACCAAACAATAAGTTCGAGGCAGATCCAGAAATTGAAAGATATAGGTTCTACAACAACCTCAAATTAACACTACAATAAAAACTAAATTCACAATTTCTTAATATATACATGGTTGGGATAATAACTATTGAATTTATGTGACCTCGTAATCGACCTTCTGGATCCTCCCTAATACCACATGGACATAAAAAATAAAAAAAGAACTACAAGGATCTTGTCAAATTAAAGCAAACTTTGTGTATTGAATCCTGAATCCCTGTCTGACATGTAATTAACCTTTAGAATTTCTTCGAAATTCAGAAACTTTAGAAGCTCGTAAAGTCAAACAACATGGGGATCTTGATGCCTTCTTACTAAAACTTATTTAATGTCTTGCTGATATAGTTGATATATTTTATCAGTAACTTTAATCTTGCTTGAATATTCTTTGAGAGAGAATGTAACAGGTGATTATTATTCGTGGCGGAATCAAAAGTTTTAATAAGGGGTTTCAAAAAAGTTCAAACTTGTGATGTAAAGGAAATTCCAAATTACCTTTACTACATGGGGATTCAAAAGTTATCATGAATGTAAAAGAATATTTTTTTATGCTATTCGTTTAGAACGATTTTTTAGTAAGGTGATTCAACTGAAATTCCTTCCTTGGTGTTGGCTCCGCCACTAGTTATCATGACATTCAACAATAACAACAATATACTCTCGACTTAAATAGCAGCTTGAAAAAGGAGATATGGAAAATAATGAAAATATCATGACATTAATTTATGCAAATAAAATATTCAATATAAAGGCGAACATAAAATATGCTTGTCAGGATTTCATTGTAACCATAAGAAAATTTAAAAGAATGTAATCATTAAAATAGTTAACCTCAATTTCATATCAATCCTTCATAAATCACTTATTATGTATTGCACATACGTATCACAGATTCACAATAGTAGGAGTTTGTGTGAAAGAAGCAATAATTTAACTAGAATATTATCCGAGCTGTTTTTGGTTCCTCTCTGTTTTTATAGATATTTTTATGATTGCATGACAGTTGATTATGCAGATAATTTGTGTTAAATACGTTCTTGACTAGTTAGCCACATGCAAAGTATATTCATGTCCACACTCACATTAGACGCACTGATTGTGTGCGTTTTTAATGTTATCATTTGTAAGTTTAACGATCATGTTACTAATCGTTATTTATCATAAAGATTTCCCTATAATTACTTTGAAAGTGACTGCATTCGTTATTTATCATAAAGATTTCCCTATAATTACTTTGAAAGTGACCGAGTGCATAAATACTTTTTATACGGTTAGTGTTAATGGCGGAGCCATGATTTTTACTAAGGGGTTTAAAATATGAAGAAGTAAATGCACGAAGAAGCCAAGGTAATACAATGTTTACTTTATATACATTAAAAAAAAATATTAACCTTGTATATACAATATAATTTAAACCCCTTGCATCCTATACACATTTGGATTAGTACAGAGAACTTAAAACTCATTCATGTTAGCGGTGTGTGTCGAGTGTTAATTACCGTGTCCATCTGAACCTAATAGCTTTTACTTGGTCTTTGTATATACATAGAAGCTGATCCATGATTTGAAGTTTATAGGTTCGTACACGAAGCTATAGTTAATATACGATAATAACTAGATTAACTTTTAAATAGTTATAAGATATTTAGTAGATTTTTTAATACATATACAAGGTTAGGGCAAAAGTTACTAGACTCCCTTGAGCCCCTAGATTATTCCCTCTGTGATCCCGCCATATATGTAATAACATTTACTATGAAATAAGTATAAATAATTAATTTTGAACCCATCCGGATAAATCAAATTAAATAAGTATAAATAATTAATTTTAAACCCTAAATCAAATGTGGTAAAATCGTGCACTCGAACTGATAAAGTTCAATGGCGACCTACGTTATGACTTATGAGTTACGGTGCTCAAGCTTCCATTATTTTTGGAATCTAAGACTAATAGTTGTATACATTAAAATTAGTAACTCATACGAATATATAAACCCAATCTGAGAAACTATATTCAAATTGAACGCCCATAATTAAAACATTCAGAATTTGCCACTATAATAAAGTTCAAATTCTGAATCCTTGTATGTTTCATTTGCTCATTTTAAAAGTCATAACAACTACTTACAAAATTTAGGCAACGTATATATTATGTAAAGTTGAAGCTTGTTTATTTAATTAACAATAAATGTTCTTAGTAGTCAGAAGTACATGACAAAGGACAAGGGTATCATTTAATATCCCATTAGATTGTACATGGCTGGCTGTCTCCCTAATGCTTCTCTGTTAAGAATGAAATAACTATTGTGGAAATTAAATTTTTTTTTTAAATTGAAGAAGAAGACAATGTCTTCCATTTTACCCATCTCTGTAGGATCTGTTGCTTTTCTGTCTACATGCTCCTCTGTTATTTCTTCTATGTAATGCTTGCTTTTTTCCCACTTTATATAAGTTGTTCGACATTAAATTAGCAAGTTGACCTGCCATTTTTTCGATTTTATTATCTCACAATTGGTGTGTCATAACATGTTTTTTCTCCTTTCTCGTAGTTGAAGATATATGAGTCAAAAATCTAATGGAAAAGAAAGTTATTTGTATAGCAGTAACGAAGTCAGAATTTTCACTGAGAAATTTAAAATATAAAAAAGTAAACCGACAAAAAAAAATTAATGAAGGAGTTTCAGCATATACTAAATATAGATAAAAAATAATTTTAATATTGTTCATACAATATGATTTTCCGCGCAAAGGAAATTCGGATGAGTATCCCTAGATACCCTGGCGGCTAGCTCCACCCATACCCATACTCGTTACATACACCAAATGGATTAAGATCCCTATAAAAATAAGTAAAAAAATAAGTTGGGGTAGTCTAACTTATTTTTTTTTGGCTATACCCAGATAAGCTCCACCCATACCCATACTCGTTACATACACCAAATGGATTAAATAAGATTAGTGATTGATTTTTATTGTTTCGGCACATAAGTTGTTCGTTGCTGATTTTCCGTATTTTTAATGATAGGAGTGAAAAGCAGTGCCATTACAAGTAGAGGTGTTAATGGTTCAGTCCGACCGATTATTTTTAGAAACTTATACTATATCAATTTTTCAGTTACTCAACTATATATGACAAAAGTTACACTTTTCAAAATCATCACCAATCACCTCGATTTTTCTTCATTATTGATACGATTCGACTAATTTTCGGTCAATTATTTTTGAAACGTCACGTAAGACTCGTAACTTTATTAGGATGTTTTATTTGTCATGTGTAAGATACTATCAAGTTTTTATTAACATATAACGTATAGATTAAAAAGAATTCATACCAAACACAGCCGTATTCCTCAAATTTGTAGGTTAATGCATGCATGTTCATCGGATACCAGTACAGGAAGATTCTAGTCTTTTAAATGAAAATGAATAGAAAAATATTGCAGGTAAATTTTCTTTGCAGACATGTCACATGCAAATTGATCAAAACTCAGAGCAAGTGGGACAAGAAATGATCTTTCATTATTTTTTCTAATCCCCATATCCAACCCACTCTGTGACCAAATCTACACATATCACCCCCACCCTTTCACCATTATCATATACTCCGTATTGACTAAAGTCCCATGTGTTTGTTTTGGTATATAGGTCTAGCAAGTAGCAAGGATCATTGAAATTGTTTGAACATTTTGTTTTGAGTGTTGCAACTTTTAGCCCTTACGACAGGCTGTAAAAAGAGAAATCGGACGGCGACTAATTGTACACAAGCTCAGAAATAAATTTACCCTTATCTGTGACATCAAATTAAAAAATATATGATATATGAATTTATATAAATAAGGCATTATGACTTTACCATAATTAATTAGTACTACATATTTTCGCTGTAGCTTTATTGCTAACTATAAAAATAGCACTTCGATTTAGCTCAACCCCAATAGTTAGCGCATGAGGTTGGATATAATTAAAAAAATATGAGTCACTTTTCACTCCTTATAATTGAACAATAGCCATTATCATGAAGTTTCAAATTACATAGGTGGAACTCCAGGGTATATTAATGGAGTTGTATCTGTGAAATTTAAACTTCTAGGACAATGGTTATTTTTCAATGACATAGGCTACCTTTTTTTTTTTCCTTTCAAATATTTATTGAGAATAGGATTGCCCATAACCTTATAAGGATCGACCACAACTCATTCCCTCAACTAAAGCGGGACTTAACACTCTAGCTCCCAAACACACAAGACTCAACTAGAGATTAGACTAAGGGGTCCAACTCTAAGACACACAACAACAATTGTAGCGTCGATGGTCCGGCTTTGATACCATATGGAGATACAATTATTGAGTCTAACTCAATCTTGAAAGTTCCCTCGTGAAGGAAGATTTTCAAGACCGTATAAGAAGATCGCAACTCATTTCCTCAATTATTGTAGAACTTAGCACTAATTAATCATGGTAAACAAGATCTATGGGCGTGAGTAAGTATTTTCGGACACCTTGTATCTGGACTCAACGAAAAACAATTTAACCTTAAAAGTTATAAATTGAAGCCAGAATACATATTATTTGATTATAATCAAATGATAAATATACGTATAAAAGATAAATAACTCGTACATGATTTAGTGTTAACACACGATGCAAATAAATATTCTTTCATAAGGTCCCTGCTGGACAAGGGACCTACCTAAGAGCACAGAACATACATTGAACTTTCCTATTGGTTATTAAGAACCCCCCACTAAGATTAGACAAATAGTAAGAGGCACATGCACACAGATTACAAAAGGAGGCCGATGAAGATTCAATTTTTCTAAAGTTTTGGACTGACCCCATTATTTTTATATATGTTTGACTGAGGTGGACAATACATATACACAGTACTATATGAGAAAGTGTTTTGGTGTGTGATGTTAAAGTTAGGGGTTGACCATAGTCATGTAATTCAGTAATTATTTGTAGGGAAAATGAATATGCCAAAGCAGCTGACCAAGCAACCACGTGATATAGCCGAATTACAAGTTGAGAATTTCAAGGACTCTTATTGATTTGGAGGCATTATATTAATGCAAAAACTACTAGCAAGTTGATGTTGCTTTACATTTAAAAAAAAAATAAATAAGTGTGGAGATCTTTTTTTATTGTCATATCACTTGAAAATAATTGTATGTAACTGTCCATGTAAAAATTGGATTAGTAACTTTAAAAATAAGACATGTTAATCGTTATAACAGGTTAAAATATATTAATAGCATATATAGTAATTATTTTTAGTTCACATCACTTTTGGATGGTAATGAGGATGGCTAACGTTTCTTAATTTTGGGACACGAAAAAGATTTATGTATAATATGTAGACATGCATATATCTGTTTTACTTCACATCAATATTATATCCTAATGGTGATGGAACAACAAACCTCCCAATTAATTCTAGCTATACTTCATTTCCTTTAATTTGTTTCTTAGTAATCTCTTTTTTAAAAAAGGAAAAGGAATACTTTTGAAAGAACTAAATAAGTCCTAATTTACAAAGAAAAAAGGCAAATGGTTCGTGGAATGAATACATCAGTTAAAAAATGAGGGATTCATTTCACGGCTATTTACGTAGGTGAACATATATAACTTGGTTTATGCGATGCAAAAGGTGTAGAGGATAAGTTGAAGAAAAGAACAAAGGCCACATGTAATGTGGATGCTGCTTGGGAAGATATTTATTAGAATATGTCTGCGACTCTTGATCACATAATCTATATATATTTTTTAAAATTTTAACTTCAGCGCTCAAAAATTAGCTAAAGTTTTCTGTTGCTTTAGTTCAAGATGCATGTTTCTTGGGAACACCCAATTGAGTTGTAAATGATAAATACACTCCTTTGAATATATTATGTGCTTAATGAAGTAATAGAACGAAGTAATAGACGGTTTCGATGGAAAAAAACCACATATAACTTTACTTATGTAGAAGCTAGCTCGGTGCAATTTTAAGAAAAAAGTTTGACTATTTTCATTATCTCAGAAATAATTGAACTATCTTTATATTAATGTTTTGACTTTTGTGCAATAACAATTGTATCTTTTTTCATCGGTTTTCATTAAAAAAAATTAATTGATTTTTTAATAGACTTTATTGGTTATTTTAACACAATACACGATTAACTGCGTTTCTTGATATTGTTCTCTTAGAAAAGCGTATTTTTTTTAGTAATGAAATAACCTAAAAATATGAGAATAAAGATGAAAAGACAAGTGAAGTAGTGCTAAATTCCCCTTTCAAATGACATGGCGAGAAAAGGGGGCATGTGCATGGCCAATCAAAGATCTCAACAATTTTGGTCAAATAAGAACATAATAAGATTTTTGATTTGATATGTTTCATGCAAATTTGATGAACTGTTTATTGGTGGAGTATTATTTTTCTTGGTCCACATAATTTGAGATAAAACGGACTGCGAATTATAGTTCTGTAGATATGTTGTATGTTTAGTTGGGACGTGAGGCATTTGGGCCCCTTTTCTTTATCCATAATTACTTTAAATATTTTTGTGATTATTATTCCTCATTTATATCTTACCATACTATTACTATAAATTACTAAAAGATTGCATTATAAATCATTCTTCCATCTCTCATCAATGAGTAGACTTTTTGGCACAAATCATTCCTCATTATTTCCATAATGATTGTCTCACGTAGTTGTACTTTTTTCAATATAACCATTTAATATTTGAAATTGACCTAATCAATTAATTCGAAGTTTTGCGTTGGGTAAATCTGCCCATAGCCTACTTTCTTGATCTCATTTTAACTATCATTATTTTATACAATTTAATCCAAATGTTTTAAAGATATTTTTATGTGTAATAAGTTTTTATATGCAGCGCTTCTTATATAATTCTTAAATATG
The DNA here is from genome assembly GCF_029784015.1 of Lycium ferocissimum. Classification (NCBI taxonomy): domain Eukaryota; kingdom Viridiplantae; phylum Streptophyta; class Magnoliopsida; order Solanales; family Solanaceae; genus Lycium; species Lycium ferocissimum. Next base: position 71,071,177 of record NC_081346.1, on the reverse strand, counting down.
TTATTCTTAAATACTAAGAAATTAAAGAATTGATATCTAGATTCTCACTGAAAATAACATGCTTTAATCTTCTTACTCCGTCCTTAACTATTATTTATTTTTGAGATGGAGGAAGTATTAGTTTTAACAGTGATCTTCATATTTTTAGGCTATTCTCTCCATTTCATATTATTTGTCACATTTATTTTTCTTCTAATTTGAAATCGTTGAAAGTTGACGTTTTAAATATCATCCTTGAATAAGTAATCAATTAAGGAAAATATAAATTATACATAATGGCAAATAGTATTCTTTTTGAAATGTCACCTTGAAATAAAGCAGTCATAATTATTTTTAAAAATATGTGACAATATTTCAGGACATTCATTAAAGAAAAAGTTAACAAACGATATGATATGGATAATATACATGTCAATTAATATTTGTCACTATTTATAAATTTATAAATTAACATTAGACAGGAAAAAAGGTGGTGGAATCCTTAACCTATAGATATGGTCAAATGGAAAGATTGCAAGAAAAAAATACATAAATACATTTGCCAATAAAAAGCAAAAATATTTTTACTCGCAAGATGTGACATCAATATTGCTTTTTCAGTAGTTAGGCCCATGGCATATCTAAAATGTACGATTTTGGATATCTACTTTAGTAGAAGGAAACAAAAAATATTAGTAGTGCACAAATAATAGGCTTATCCTTCCAAAAAGAATGAGGAAGAAACAGAAAATGACACCACCATTTCCTCAAGGAAGAATAATTCAATTGTCAACTTGTAAAATTTATGTTTATCAAAGAGGCATTATAAAATTTACATTATGCATTCCACCATGAGACAGACTGGTAACACAATTTTATAAGTCAATTTCAAAGCACAGTGAGTTATGAAATAATTTTTCAAATAACTTCAAAAAATTCTTCCAAATACTATGTTTCTTTTTGGGTTAAAAGAGTAAGCTGGATAAGTGTAAGGAAATGTTGAGAGGCAAAAACATTTCCTTTGTTTGATAAGGAAGTAAAATAGGAGGTGAAATAAAACTAAAGGAGTTAGGTATCACTGCAAATGGGTTTTTTCAAAATTAGACACTATTTTCGTGTTAGTTCTGAATTTTAAAATTCTTATTTAAAAAAAATGAATTAACTTTTCTCAGAAATTTGAAATTGATTCTCAAAAAGCTAAAAGAACATAACAAATTGTGAAGCAGGGATTATCTTTTTCCTATTTTTGTACATCAATATTTCTTCTCACATTAATTCGATCAATTTGAAGCTTGTGAATTGTAGTAGATTGTTCGATAATTGACTGAGATGCAATTATTATTAAGAAAGTGTGGTGAAATAGATGAGATTTCTTTCTTTTTTATTAAAGACTTCGAATTTAAACAATGGAAATGAAGAGACTATATTTCATTAGTGAGCCCTATGCGATCACGAATCCAAAGTAATGTGTCATTGACTTTTGAATCTTGGTTAATGTAGGTCCTATGAAACTCAATTTGGAATTAATCAGAACGGTAAGTTTGAATATTGAATAGTTAAAGAAAGATCAACTTTTTTTCATTTTTTACCAGCTGATATTCGCTTTGGAACCCGATTAATCTAAATTCGCATTGAGATATTTCACTAAGGGATGACTTCATTCTCAGAGCTAAAATGTGAGACTTCTGATTAAATATGAAGGTCGAAGGAGTACGTCTAATTCCAAATTCGAGTCAGAAAATTCCATTATGGGAGATAGGCCCTACCAAAAGACAACTCATTCTCAAAGCTCGAAGCCCAAGTCGCTAATTAAAGATGGAGGCATAGGATAAGAGGGATACCTCAGATGACAAACACCTTCCACCCAAAGCGTGAAGGTTGTGGTTCGAGTCACCAAGTGAGCAAAAAGGGAAGCTCCTGAGAGAGGGGTAAAAAACGATAACAAAATAAATGGAGGCATACTTACCACTTTACCCATCTTATGACCTTTGACTTATTTTTGTACTTTTTTAGCATAAAAGTAAGCGCTTAAAATTACTTTTTTCTCTTTGACAAACACCACAAAAAATAAAATAAAAATTAAAAACCAATAAACACTTAAAACAAACTAATCCAAACACCCTCTTATGTTTCATTTGTTTTCATTAAGATTAAGACGTCTGAATCTAAATGCACATATGGATGATTAAGATGGTGTATCTAGATCTGAACACTGAATGATTAAGACTATTTATTTTTCAACATTTGAATGTGCATAATGTTTTAATTTAAACATAATAAATATACAATTCAAATTAAAAGCAACTAAATATTAGAAAATAAATACAAATTTAATAAAATAAAAATATGATTTGATAAAAAAAAGAAACATTTATGTTCGCTAGTAATAGCGGAAATGATTTATAGTGGTGGCGGGGTGGGTGATGGTGGTGTCGTGGGTTTTGGGGTAGGGTGGGGGTGAGTGGTGGTTGGGGGTAAGGTAGGTTGGGGTGGGGTGGGGGTGGGTTGGTGGTAGTGATGGGGGGTAGGTGAGGGTTGGGGTGGTGTTGGTATGTGGGGGGGGGTAGGATTTGGCGTGGGTGGTGGAGTGGAGTTGGTGTTAAAAATTATCCATATAAAATAACTTCTTGATAATATTAAGACGTTGTTTAAATTAAGACATATTTAAAATAAATAAGTGTTTAGATCTTAATATAAGTAAATACATTTATCGGCCTGTCTGAATAAATTCAGACCAGCATAAATTGCAACAAATGAGACCTTAGTTGATGTAGGCGCAAATCTAGTCCGCCAAACAGTTACTTATTGGAGTAGTACTTTTAACAGTGAGAGCCGAACAGTAACTATAAACTTAAAATAAGAGTACTACTCTATCAATAACGGTCCAACAACAAAACTGTAAAAATGGCGACACCCACGTTGTTTCATCATCATCATATTCATCAGCTCCAACTTAACAAATACATACATCTCAAATCTCCCACAAAAAAAAAAAAAAAAAACTCCAATCTTGATCAATGCCCAAATAATACTTCCATTACTCCATGACTTCACACTTCTATGTTTCATTCAACTAAACTTCAAGATTTTCATAATTATGAACACCCTTTTCATCAACTAGTCTCGCTTATCCTTTTGTATTAGTAGTCGCAGTTTTACGCTTTAGTTTTTTGTCCTTTGATTTGTGCTACTGTCTGTTTTTTCTTATACTTCGATTGTCTTATTTATCTGTGTCAGTTAGTGCTCTTTTTTTCAGACTGTTTACATGCCCAAATAATACTTCCATTACTACATGACTTTATACTTGTATGTTCATTCAACTAAACTTCAAGATTTTCATAATTATGAACACCCTTTTCATCAAACTTTCATTTTATCATCTTTTTTCATTTATTTTCATCAAATCTGTATATGGTTTTGGTTCAATGGGACCTATTTCAGCTGCTTTTGGTAAAAATGGTTTCTTTTGTGCTATTGATGCTAGTGGCAAACAAGATGTAATTTGTTGGGGTAATAAAACTAATAATAATCCTTCAAATAATTTACCAAATTACCCTACTGATGTTCCACCAATGGCAGCTTTATCTGGTGGTGATGGTTTTCTTTGTGGCATTTTATCAAACACTTCACAAGCATTTTGTTGGGATTCAAATGGATCAAGGTCTGATCTTGTTCCTGTTGTGTATAAACAATATGCTTATTCTCATATAGCTGCTGGTAAAAATCATGTTTGTGCTATTAGAGGACCTTATTATTCGGAAAATGATTGGGGTAGTGTTGATTGTTGGGATATTATACGAAAAACGAATGGTAATAATGGTAACTTAATGTCAAGGGAAAGTTCATTGTTTTATAATCAGTATAGTAATTCAGCAGTTTTTAAAAAGATTGTTTCTGGTGATGGATTTACTTGTGGGGGTGTTAAAGATGGAGGGATACTTTGTTGGGGTCCAAGTTCTAGTAATCTTGGAATTTTGGGTTTATCTGAAAATATTCATGCTTTAACAGCTGGTATTGATTCAGTTTGCGGGGTTTTAGAAGAGAGTAGTGAGGTGAAATGTTGGGGGGCGAATTCATCGTTTGGTATCCCTCCGGTAGGGGTGCCATTCGTGTCGTTAGCAGCTGGTGTTGAGCATTTTTGTGGGATAAGACAAGATAATCATGGCATTATGTGTTGGGGAAATTATAATTCATCTTTGATCCCAAAAGGATCGGGGTTCTTGGCGATCGCTTCGTCTGATTTTATTACTTGTGGTATTAGAGAAGGTGATTTGGTTCTTGATTGTTGGTACACGAATGTTTCATCACAAGTAGATTATGATCCGCCTTTGCAGCTTTGTAGTCCGGGATTATGTACTCCTAATTCATGTGGTGAAGGAAAATTCTCGTTCAACGCGAGTCTATTGAACGAGCCTGATTTGATAAATTTGTGTGTTAGGAAAGATCTAAAGATTTGTTCACCTTGTGGGGTGAATTGTTCTGAAGGATTTTTTCCTTCTAGTTCTTGTACGGAAAATGCAGATAGGGTTTGTACTCCTTGCTCTCTCTGCCAGAATAGTTCTTGTTCCGATGTTTGCAAGCTCCAAATATCGGCGGAAATGAAGCAGCATCAGCATCAGCGTCAATTACGTCAACTACTCATCATAATTGGGTCTTCCGCTTTAGGGTTCTTGTTATGTTTAGCGGGGTTATGTTTGTTAATCCGCATGATATCCAGCAAAAGTACTAAAGAAGGCGGAAAGAACCAATTCGCCTCATGTATTCGCAAGCCCGAAAAGGAAACTGATCCAAATACGGACCCTCATCCAACCGTGTCCGTAGCACCATGTCCTGGAGAAGCTCAAGTTTTCCGGCTTTCTGAGCTGAAAGACGCCACTAATGGGTTCAAGGAGTTCAACGAGCTAGGTAGGGGAAGTTACGGATTTGTTTATAAAGCTGTGCTTCCGGATGGGAGGCAAGTAGCGGTAAAGAGAGCCAATGCTGCTACGATTATTCACACCAATAGTCGGGAATTTGAAATGGAGCTAGAGATCCTCTGCAGTGTTCGACATAGCAATATCGTTAATTTGTTAGGTTATTGTGCGGAAATGGGGGAAAGGATTCTTGTTTATGAATTAATGCCCCATGGAACCCTAAATGATCACCTACATGGCGGTCTTTCTCCAATGAGCTGGAACCTTAGGTTGAAAATCGCAATGCAAGCTGCTAAAGGGCTCGAGTATCTTCACAAGGAAGTTTCTCCGCCTATTGTTCACCGTGATGTGAAGAGTTCGAACATTCTCTTGGATGCTGATTGGGGAGCTCGAATTGCAGATTTTGGATTGATGGAGAAGGACCTTAATGGAGACGTGCAAACAGATGTCTATAACTTCGGGATCGTGCTGCTGGAAATTCTTAGTGGGAGAAAAGCTTATGACCGTGATTGTACGCCTCCGAATATTGTTGACTGGGCCCTACCTCTGATCAGACAAGGGAAAGCAGCTGTGATCATAGATCGTTACGTTGCTCTTCCGAGAAATGTTGAACCTCTGCTTAAACTTGCTGAAATTGCAGAACAGGCATTGCGGGAAAATCCTGCTGAGCAACCTGATATGTCACAGGTGGCACTTCAGTTAGAGCAGCTAGTGAAGGATGTAATGATCTCATAGCCTTCTTTTCGGAGTCTTACATTATTTTTGGTGGATTGAAACAAAATCAGAGGATAGCATATTGGTGAGTAACGAACGCTCTTCTGCAATTGTACATTTCTACGAGCTGCTTGTAAATTTTTGTGCTTATATTTTTTGTTTGCCACATTCTTGGACAACTTTCAACAATAAGTTTTTTAACTTTTTTTCTTATAGCAATAAAAGATGTTGTGATGCTTCAAATTATCTTTATTAAAATGTCATGTAAGGCGTTTTCCACATTTCTGGATAATGATAGTCTTCTTTGTTCACTGAGTAGATGGGATGATACAGTAAAATTTGGCATGGTGTACCTGCTCTGTTAGTTGGCGGATAAAACTGTGAAATCTGGTCACTTAAATTCCTATTCCCTATGACCATGCAATTTACACCATAGACAATAATAATTCACTTGAGAATACTGATTTTGCAAAATTTTCTTTTATTTCAATAATAATTCTCAGTTGGATGTTGCTGCTTTTAGTGCCAAGTGAAGATATGAGATGATCTTTTACAGGAAAATCCAAAATGCAAACTTTGATGGGTTCAACATCTAGGGTTCTTAGTACTGAACTCATTAGTTTTAAAATTCGGTTCAGAAATACTCCATATTTGTTGAAATTTTAATGGGTTTTCACATAAATATATATATCAATGCTATGTTGCTCGGACTCTCCAAAAATGTTGCCGCGCTCGTGTCGGATCCTCCAAAAATGAACTTCTTTTGGAGGATTGGCAAGCACCAGTCAGCCTTTTTGAAGAGTCCAAACAACATAGTATTTCGTATAAAAAAAGTTACTTGGTTCAGTTGAACCAGTTGATTATAGGCTTCATCCGCCTCTGTTGTCGTTGACTGTGTTCTAATGCCCTAGTTTGTGAGATTTGAGATGACAGACTGATGTAAAGTGTAAACTGAGGTGTTGGCAAATCCTCTGCGGTAACCGGCTCAGCACAAAAAGCTGGTCGATTCATTCCTTTGCCACTCGTTGAATCCTCTGTGATCTCCCCATGTTACAATGTACCATTGACTGAATATTTGTCCATTTTAGGGGACTTTTTCTGTGGATCCTGTTTTAAGTGCAGAATCAAATGTAATTAGCAATTTAACAAAGGCTCGAAGAATGATACTTTTGGCTGGCTAATGTATAGAGATGTTATCTTCCAGGGGCTTTAACCGTAGAATTTGCTCAAAACTGAACGTTGTGTCATTGCATTTCATAGATTTGGTAGAAGATCTTCATATTATGGCATAGCTTCAAGGTACAACTGTATTTTACCAGGTTGTATTATATCTCCAAGAAATATGGTATATAGCAGAGTATATTGTGCTCTCAAATTTAGTCCCTGCCCAGGACTGCTGTTATTGCCTTACTGAGATGGTAAAAGACTATTAGCAAAGTTACATGTTACAAACTGAAAGAATATGAGCAGATGTTGAGGGGTATATTTTTCGGACTCTCCAAAAATGTTGCCGCACCCATGTCAGATCCTCCAAAAATGCACTATTTTGGAGGATTCAACTCGTACAGGTAAGCATTTTAAAAGAGTCCGAGCAACATGAAAAGTCTAACTTGTTTACTCCCAGTTTCTCTTTCCAGCTTGTCCTCGAGCTAAAATTATCAGAAAGCTGCCTCTTTTCCCCTATCGAGCTTTGCTGACATTGTAGCCAATTAATGTTAAGGATTATATTTTAGAAACTACTTATGTAAGGAGTCGTCTGGTTATCAGTTAGAGGAGTTATCCATGTAATTAAACTAGCATAACATTATACATTGTTTGGTTAATAATAATGGGAAAGAATAATCTCCACATAGAATTTAACATAAATTATTGTCAAAAAAAATAGAATTTAACATAAGTTATACAATGTTTGGTAGATATTTTCTCTTTTCCACATAAAATGTAGCATTGCTAATAAGATGTTTGGTTCGTGTTTTTCTTTTTTCGCATGACTAATAGGTGTAGAAGTTATGAGGGAATCTATATTGCCTTTATTATATGCAGGGTAAAAGACGGAATTACTAATATATGAATGATTGAACTCTATATAACTAAACACTGCGTCACTAATCCCTCCATTACTAATACCTACATAGCTGATCTCTGCATCACTAGTACCTGCATAACTAATCTCTGCATTAGTAGTACCTGCATAACTATTCTCTGCATTACTAGTACCTGCATAAGTCATTTGGTTGTTGGTTAGAGTTATGCAGATACTAGTAATGCAAAGATTAGTTATGAGGGAAGGGATTAGTTCTGCAGGATTTGGTTATTTATGTATTAGTTATTCCATCTTCTATCCTACATAAAATAATACATAGATTCCCGCATAACTTATAATTTATTAGTTACGCAGGTTCCTAAATTCCTAATCAAACACCGAATTAGGTGTGTTGAATTTTATACATAGCAAAAGAATCATGGTATTACTTATGCCGGATTGAATACATATATTAACTGAGCTCCTAACTAGCTACCAAACGACCCGTAATAGTCTTCTTCAAGGTTACTTGTGGACAGATTTTGATTTGATCTGGATCTGTTAATGAGAACTATGACCTACAAGACAAAAGAAAGTTCAGAAAGAAATAGAACCAGAAATTGTTTTTATGTGCATCTTTAATTGTACTGGTCGGTTTGTTTGTATTGGATGAGTAGGAAAAGCAAAGGTTCATTCAACTAGGATCACAACACTTTTTGATTGGAAGTAATTCCATAAAGCTACAGTTATAGAATGGTCTTTTAAAAAAGAATATTCAATATTAATAGCTTTATGGAACTAGTTCCAATAAAAAATATATCCTTGTCCTAGATGAATCTTTGCTTTTCCTACTCATCCAATAAAATTCTGAATATTCATTTTAGCCTCTCTAGTTGTGTGCATGTGTAAGTGTCTCTGTATAAAAACTAAAGCATATTTTTTTTCTCTTTTATTCTTAATATTCCATCATAAAAACTAAAGCATATATTCTCTGCAAATAGTTAAACATTTAGTATCATATATAGCATATTTAATTAGAAGTCAGATGAATGGACTTGTTGGCTGGGGAAAGAAAAATGAAGAAGCTTTTCTTGTGCATAACTGAAGTTAGTTGTGCTAACCCTGTTGAAGCTGTTAGAAAGCAGTATCAAGAAACCAGTTTATGTGGCTAAACTACAAAAAGTACACAATAACTAGGATGCTTTTCCTCGTTTTTCCTTATGTTTTCGGACAAAATTGGAGAGCTATTAAGTCATATTAGACGACGTTTCTTTCCCTTTTTTAAGGCCGAAAGGTTGAGATGAAGGTATTGACAAAAGGGAAGTGAAAGAAAGAAAAAGTTATGCTTTGCACTTAAATTCTGAGATACTGTTATCCAACTCACCTCTCATTCCAATACTTCCAAACCAAATCAGTTACAGAAAAGAATGTAAAAGGGACTTGCTTTATAATGCTGGAAAAGAAAAGAATGTGATCAAGACAAATTGCTAAAACCAAAATATGGAAGGCACAAGAAACAAACATATGGTCCTTTAGCTTTTGACTGTCAATAACTGCTTTTAACAGCTTCTTAAGAACAGAAACGCCACAAGCAGCTTGTTTGGATGATTGTTACGTATATTGGATTGGATTGTTACTTTAAATACAATGCTTATTTTGATTATCAATTAAATTTTATTGTATCGTATAGTCAAATCCATTGTTATAACGAATAAAAGTGTTATTTCATGTATTGACTCATTTGGTGTGATCGTGTCATTATCTTATTTTTCTCCGTCATGTTGCCCTTATTATTAAATAATTCTATTTTACTCTTTACCGTGCCTTTTTTCATAATAACTCTACCTCGTATCCTAATTTTTTCTTTGTAATATTGTAAGCTTATTTTTCAGATTGTTGGTATGTGGCGTTATGAAACAACGAGAAATGATACAATATCCAAATGATATATTCATGAAAACAATACGACAATATACAATACGTAAGTAATGAAACGATATGTAACGACCATCCAAAGAAGTCTTAAATGATCAGGGTTTCAACATGAAGGGGGGAAAGGAAAGTAAGAAAACCGGAGTTCTTTTTTTTGAATAAGTGGTTTCTTCAGCTGTGGCGTTTTGTACTAAACTGCCAATTCAAAAGATTGTATTTTTCCAGGTATAAAAAAAGTCGGTTGAAAAAGAGAGAAAATATGGGCGCCAGTTCAAACTCAATTGATTTAAACTTTGCCACTTTTATCTTTTAGTTATGACCATTGACCACTACTCCCTTTCTTTGTTCGCTATAAATTCTGTTGCTGTGGTCAGTTAGACTATAACATTTTATGGTAGTTTTAGCAGAATCTTGACCATACAGAAAATTAAGTCAAGTTTCTTGATTCAGTCTTAAGAGTTTGAAATTCCAGAAAGGTAAGTTTGCTTTGTTTTCATGATAGATACATGCCTGGCTCCTTGTATGCCATTTGCATTGTTCCACCCAGAATTGATGGCCTTTTCATATGGCGTGCTAGGAGCCATGCATGCATGTAGGACTTCAAGTCAAGCATTTTTAGAGTTGTTTTGATTTTTTTCAAAGGAATGTTCTTTTTCCAAACTTGAATAATCTTCTTTTAGTGATCTTATCTAGTTTGTGATTAAGACAGTTGTTGTTGTGTGATCTTCAGAAGTAACAACTCTTCCCAGCTGCGGTGGACACAGCGTATATCACAGCCCACCCCATAGCACGTATTGTTCGCTTTGGTCCAACAGACCTCATAGATTTGCCAATCGGGTTACGTCGTTACCGAGTCTAATTAAAGAGTGCGTTCCATGTGAGCTTGTGATGTGTCTATATACCACTTCACTAGTTTCTCCTTTTCCTATGTGAAATTTGTCTAAGGTGTGGTATGCACCATTTCTTCAGAAGCTTACTAGCCCAAAAACATGTCAGCCCTCTCTTTGACCCACCCTCTATCATGAGCGTCATAACATATAATCAACGGATTTAACTAAACCAACATTTTCAACACGGAGTATGTATGTGTATATATGTATATGCACACACACGTACGTGGAAAATACTATACATATCCGGTAATTAAAATTGTGTAATGGTTTCAGTAGTAAATAATCTAAATGTTGAACCCATCAAATTTAAATTTTGGATCCGCTTCTCTTCCCTAAAGACGTGCCGGATCTTGAGCAAGTGTTGTTAGTCTATTGTCACGATTCAACTTGTAAGTAGGTTTAGGCCTAGGATTATGATGGTTTTAAGGCTGTACTTCGTGTTTCAAGTTGATATTTAGTTTCTATTATTTTCAAGCAGTCTATTGGCGGGGGCATGGGTGTAGGAGTATTTTTTGACTTATCTATAGTATTGAATATAAAATATTCCTTATGTTTGCAAAAGTGAACAATTTGGTCTAAGCTTATAGTGGCTATTGGAAGACTTTTTCTTCCTTCACTCATTTTAGCTGGAAAAGAGTACTAGAACTTGAACTGAATTGTTCTAAACAGAAAGGTATGGGCTGGCATGACTATTTCTTAGCAAAGAAAACTTGGAGAAAACATGAAATCATGGTCAATAGTGGATTTTGTCTTCTTTCCTTGAAAGTCCTGGCTGGGTTAACATCTATTAGTACTATGTTAGAACTATTCAACCTATCATGGCGCTACTAGAGATTTGGACTTAGCGGCTAATAAATTACGTATGTAGTTAAACAGTAAAATTCATCGCTACACAACGGATTAGCGACAAATAATCAAAATTTATGTCAGCCACGAGCTATTTAACGACAGATTAGCGATAAATTTGTAGCTAATTCCATTTTATTTTTTTGAAGTGGGAGGATTTACTGTGGTAGTTACGTGTTCACGTGAACTCAGTATCTTCCGCCCAAAACCATATATATATATATATATTAAGAGATTCACTCAATATTTAAATTTTTTTTACTGTGAATTTAGTTGCTATTGTAGTATTAACTTAAGATCATTATAAGAACTATTAAATTTTAAATCCTCAATTCACTTATGAGCATATGATTACGTGTGGAGCCAATGGGGCCAAGTCCAAATACAAGTCCTTTTTTAAGCAGTCATGGTCTCGTGGATGGTTTAATTTTGTTGATACTTGGTCAATTGACCAAATTTCCCTGTTACACTAAGGACAAATTCTTTATTCTAGACTGGTTATCTGATTTTGGTGACTCCTCTTTTGGCATCAAGAATTCAAGACCCTACCTCCAATAAAAGTCAAATTTTCCAAATGTTTCAAAAATTCAACTGGTAAGTGTTATGTACCTTCATAAAAAAACTTTTAAAATGTGGTTTACTTGGTGTAGTTAATAGTGTTCCTTGTTTGGCAGAACAAAATTAAGATCTAAATTAAATGAAAACTCGAATGGGGGGTGAACTTTTGTTTTAACAAAAACGCATTGGTTATATTATAAAAACACTCTCATAGGACCAATTGATTGGTTGATTATTAAAAATTTGGAATTAGGGGTTGTAGCACTTGTATTTCTTTATTTGGATGCCACTACATTTTCCACTTTGAGTCCTCCCTCTTAAAGAAAATATTACATTTTTTCAATTTCCTTTGGTTGAAAGCGGGCTTGGTTGAAAATGATCAATAAGTATTATTGGACAAAGAGACCTTCATTATTGTTTATGAACGAAAAGGTGCTGGATAATATAATAGTGGCAAAATAAACAAATTTTTCTGTCCCTAGATTTTTTAAACTTAGTTTTGTCCCAAAAATTTGAGGCTACTTCTAGTTTCTGTGCTATCATGATGATTATGCTTACCCATTAGTTAGGTCACTCACATCTCTAACCCTTCAATTGCAATTATATCCCCAAATTAGTTAAAGATGCAGTCACTCTATGTAAAATCAATTTTTTTAATTTCACCTCCGATATTTTGTTACTTGTTTTGAAATCCCAATTAATTCAGATTCGTATTGCTTAAGGCCAACCAAAAGAGAAACTGATGGAGTGATCCTATCTATTTGCCACAACCCTCGCTAGTTATATGTCCTTAATTACTTTTGTACCAAAAGAATCTAAAGACATGCATAACAAACACAAATAGAAAAAGTATAGTTTGTTTATCATATTCTTTGAAATTGGGGGCCTCTTGCAATAATGAAAGAGAAATAAATGACCGGTTTTTCAGTTGTGTAGTCATTTCATTTCCACCTCTTATATTGTCTTAAATGCAAACAGAAATCTTGTCCACATTGTTGGATTTTTATAAACATCCGGTACAACTAAGTTTTCACAGCAAAAGGACTGACCTAGGGACAGATGCACATTAGGAAAGCCGTGCCATGGGACACTGCTTCATTGTCAAATTTTACTTTTTGTATAAAATCTAGATAAAAATATTAAAATACAGTCAAATCTCTCTATAATAGAGTAGTTTGTTCCAATTTTTTTGGTCGCTATTGTGAAATGGTGTTGTACATAACATGTGACATAACATTAAAAATTGGTTCCACAAAAAACATGGCTTTTTTAGTTAAATGTATAGGATAATTGTTATACAGAGGTTTGACTATATTAGTATAAAAGAAATGTTGTTACATTCATGTTTTGTTACGGTTGTAATAATCTATTTTAGCTCTAACGATGAATGATTTAGCATTGGTTTGGTTCTAACAAAGCTATCATTGATACATTTAAAACAAGTGTGCTGATTTTCAAGCAAATGAAAGACATAATCATGAAGAGGCTTTGATACTGAAGTCATGCATTTAAGGACATGGAGTTTCTTCTCCTGGCGGATATAAGCCATGTTGCTTGTGAACATTATATTAATATGATCTAAAAAATATTCAAATAAGATGTGGTTACACTGATTTGGTCTTTCTTCACTTCTTTAAACGAGAGTACTTCTCACGAATTTTTTTGCCTAAGCCACCAGATGAATTCTGCGTTAGCAGCCACAAGTCCCTAATGTATAAGCGTTCTTACGACTTTTTTATTTCGAGATGTCTTTTCCATGTCAAAATTCATATTACTGCATTAATGGAACATTTGTCAACCATATCAATAATTAACTAGTGATTAATAAATTAATGTCTCCTTCACAATCAGCAATGTCATTTATCTCTCCTCGCATCCTTTTTCTTTGTTTTTGATAGTTCACTTGACAAAGAATATTGGCTTATATTACTATATATGAGTTTTCCTTTTCTTTTTTTTTTCAATGGCTTAATCATGATAAATAAGTATGATTTGGTGTAAAATACTGAGTGAAGGTATATTTTACTACTCTCTCCGTCTCAATTTAAGTGTCTTACTCTCATTCTTTTTTTTGTTTTGTTTGTTTGTTTGTTTTTTTTTTTTTTTTTTTTTTAATGTATGTCCCAAAAAGAGTCTCTTTCTATATTTGGTCTGTTTTGGCAAATTTTAGACCATAAGATTTTAAGGACACACGCAATTTTTAATTTAAGACCACAAGATTCAAAAATCTTCTTTTGTTTTTTAAACTTCATGCCTAGTCAAATTAAAACACTTAAAATGAGGCGGAGGGAGTATATGATGACTGAGTCTGGACTAATAGATGCCATTCTAATAATGCCTTATGATTTTGTCATTTTATATACTAGTATTTGATAGTAGCTGTTGACCCCTTCTAATGATACGAAATCCAGAATGAACAATAATTACTAGAAAATGCTCCTGAATACCTACTCAATCATGGAGAAACTGAAAAGAAAAAGGCTTCAAAAATAAAACAATATCATTAAAGGTAGCTTTTACATCAAATGAAACCAAATATTCCAAAAAAAATTAAAAGAGAAAACAATGAAAGACCAAGATTTTACATCAAATGGAACCAAATATTCCCAAAAAAAAGGTAAAGGAATTAACAATGAACACCAATCTGCTCACTTTGATATACAATTGCTCCAACACCAAAAAAAAAAGTGAGCAAACTTACTGCAATTGTGTCTGTGTGTGTTCACAATATACTCTTTGTACAAGTAAATTCTAATTTATTTATTTTTTTGTTAACAGTGGTGCTCAGACCAGCTTGTGTGTACCTCAACTAATTTCTAGCTATTACTTTTTCTCCTTTTAACTATTTGAAAGGGGCTTCCTGGGCTCATGCTTGTGGAAGCTTTAGAAAAAAAGCTCTGAGTAGAGTGTTTTCCTCCTATCTTAACATCCATTAGATCAGCAACAATCCCAGGCTGAGTAATCTTCCTTTCCTCTACCACGGTCGCGCCATCGCGACTCAACATCTTGATGACCATCGACATTTTGGGGCGGACGCTGGCATTCTCTTGCACGCAGAGGAGGCCAACTTTCAAGAATCGGACAGCTTCGTCGTTCGAAATTTCTCTATCCAAAACAGGGTCCACTAGCTCCAACAGTTGGTCAGCATTGTACATTTCCCATGCCTAAAAAGCACAATAAAACACCAAGAACAAGTTGACCCTCTTATGTCATATCAAGCCAACAAACTAATACTAGCATTAACTTTAAAGAGTCAAATCATGGTTCCCACTTGTTTAGTTTTAGATATTTACAAGTCAATCACCGATAATAATAATAATAATAGTACATAGTTTCATCAAATAAAGACAAATTTTAGATAAGCAATAATATGTTGCTCCGACTCTTTAAAAATGTTATTGTACCCGTGTTGCTTCCTCCAAAAATGCACTACTTTTGGAGGACTTAACACACACCCGTTGATACTTTTGAAGAGTCCGAGCAATTGCATTTATGTCTGCTTGGTTTGAAACTAAAAGCAGGATTCACATTAGTCAAAAGCTATGTTGCTCGGACCCTCAAAAGATGTTATCGCATACGTGTCGGATCCTTAAAAAATGCATAGCTTTTGGAGGATCTGATACACACTCGATGATATTTTTGGAGAGTCAGAGCAACATAAGTCAAAAGGCAATTACCTTGTTAACTAGGAAATGCTCTCCTCGAGTAATGTCAAATGCAACTACTGGCGAACCGCTGACTATTTCTAGTAACACGACTCCAAAGCTATAAACGTCTGATTTGCGCGTTAAATGTCCACTGACGGCGTATTCTGGAGAAAGATAGCCTCTTTAGGCATAAGATGAGTTCAAGAAAATTCACAACATGATCAGCAACAATGACTAGGTGTTCACAAACATGAATCTTCAAAATTTCCAGAAAGAACAACTACTAATGTAATAACTTACAATGTTCCAGCTACTCGGGTACTAATGTGGGACATGTTCTCCGAAAACAACCTAGCCAAACCGAAATCTGCAATTTTTGGTGTAAAATTCTCATCAAGGAGTATGTTGCTGGCTTTAATATCTCTATGCACCACGTGTGGACTCACTTCTTCATGGAGATATGAAAGTCCCTTTGCTATTCCTAAAGAAATTTCTTTCCTGAGTGTCCATGTAAATTTGCTTCTGTTTTGCTCCCCACCTGCTAGTCAAAACAATCAATCAGAAACAACCTCAACAAACATAGAACTCTCTGAAAGTGAAAACAAGGGCAATTAATAGGGGAAGTGATACTTTTGGCTGGTCGGCCTAAAATAGTTACATTCGCTAGCTAAATATACAAAAAATTTACATTTTTATGTATCAAAAATGTATATTATACATTAATACTATCTATTATTTTGGTGGGCGGCTATTTATGTCAATTTGTCAAATAATTACAACTACGCCTTAGTCCCAAACAACCCGGGGTCAGCTAAAACAAAGGGCAAATAACAACTACGCCTCAGTCCAAAACAAATTGGGATCAGGTAAAACAAGTGCAAATAACAACAACTACGCCTCAGTCCCAAATAAATCGGTCGGTCAGCTAAAACAAGGGCAAATCAAAACAAAGAAATTACCTAAAAATGTTTGAGCAAGACTTTTGTTTTCCATGTAATCATAGACCAAAAGTCTATGTGTTCCATCAACACAACATCCTCTTAAGTTGACAAGGTTTTCATGTTTGATATCAGACAATGCTGCTATTTCTGACACAAATTCTCTTTCACCTCTCATTGATTCCAATTCAACTGACAGCACTTTTACAGCCACAAAAATTCCATCTTTAAGCATACCCTTTTCAAGAAAAGCCCAAATAAACATAAAAAATATAATTAATTCACAGTTAAAAAAATAAAAAATAAAAAAACCAACACCCCACATCCCTTTTTTCTATTTTCTTGAAAGTCAACTGGAATTTTACCTTGTAAACAGAACCAAAACCTCCTTCTCCAATTTTATTTGAAGCTCTAAATCCATGAGTTGCAGCTTTCAATTCATTGTAATTGTACACTGTAAAATTCTGAGAAATTTGTCCACCTGTTTAGAGAATTAATATTCTTAAGAAATACCCTTCTAGTAATAGATAAAAAAAAAAAAAAAGATAATATTTTTAAGTTAGAGCAAAAGGGTTAATTAAGAAATTTACCATATGGGATTTGGTTGTCTTCCAAAGTATTTGTTGATGAGCTAAAACACTTGAGAAATGGAAAAGAAAACTTCATCATTCTTGAAAATGAAATTATTAATCTTGAAATTGGCTTATAAGGAGCAATTTTTTTAAAAAATATTTAGGGGGAAAGATTGTGAAAAGCAAGAAGAATTTAGGAGTGGAGGAAAGGCAAAACGGAGATTTCATTGAAGGATTTAAAATTGTTTATATACTTGAAGCTAATGCCCATATATTTTGACTCTTGACAAGACTTTTCAATACTACAGTAGTGTATGAGTCTTTTCTTAAAAAATGTTTTTTTTCTTAGCCTACTCCAACTAACATTTTTGTTTATATTTATTACAAATGTGATAAAGAATATTTCAACTAATTCAGCAAATGATAGGGTTTGGATTGTATAGAATATTCTATAAAAGAACATTTCTACTCACTTTTACTCGTCTACTGTATTAAAAATAGATATTTATTTTTACTTGTGTTTTGAAAAATCAAGACATAATTTATTACTTGCTTCTTAATTTACCCTTGTTATTAACTATAATCATTTCCTTATACATTTCCCAAAACGTTGAACTTATTATATTCAATGGGTGTTATGGTAAAATTATCATTTTATTAATAACTTTCTCTGTCCCAATTTATGTAATACATTTTTCTTTTTAATTTGTCCCAAAAAGAATGATACATTTATATATTTAGAAATAATTTAACTTAAATTTTTTTTCCTTTTACCCTTAATAAAATGATTTACAAACACATAAATATCTCTGACTTGTTTTAGACCATAAGTTCCAAAGTTTTTTCCTTTTCTCTTAAACTTTGTGCCTTATCAAATTATATGACATAAATTGGTATAGAGGATGTACTCTCTCCGGTCCAAAATAATTGAGGTTTTAAGCTTGAGCACATGAATTAAGGAAATTACTAACTCCTAAAAGTTAAGAGGGCATTTGGCTAAGATATCCTTAATTATGATTTTCTTTTCTTTTTAGGTTGACATAATTATATGGGGATCCGGGAATGTGTCAAGGGCAAATTTAAAAAAGAGAACTAAATACTTTTTTGATTTTGTGAAATATCAATTATTTTGGACCAACTTTTAGAGGCTAAAACCTCAATTATTTTGGACCGAAGGGAGTACTTCTTAAGGGATGTGTCAAGTCAAATATGGACATATAAAAATAGACGGAGGGAGTAAATATTAGAGCTGGTAATAACTAGAGTTGTAAATTTTGAGCATTTTTATTATATTTTTTCATCCCTAATATTCACTGAAATGATACTTTTCTGGGAAAATTACATGTGCATGTAATATTGTATTACTATTTACCCATAGTACCAGAAAAATCAATTTTATACGAAAAATACCAGTTGTTTGGTTACCAAATCATACAAAATATGGTAAGTCCCTATAGAATACAAGTTTACCTAAATATAATTTCCCCTAATAACGCATTATTGTAAGGGATATGCATTTCAGTTTCCTTTTTTTTCGAATAGAATCCCCCCCCCCCCAAAAAGGTTTCAGTTTACATTCTCTGCGGATACAATCCCCCATAATCTCCCTTCCATAACAAATTCTTCTGTCCACGAAATTCTTCCATAACTAATTATTGTATGAGTTGTGTATATATATTGTATGATTTGTGTATTTTTTTTTTTATATGAAATGTATATGTGAGACGTAATTGTATGAATTGTATATATACAATGTATTATTTGTATATTTTTTTTGTATGAACTGTGTGATCTGTGTATGTGAGACTAATTAATTGTATGATTTGTGTATTTTTTTTATTTATGAACTGTGTATAATCTGTGTATGTGAGACTAATTTAGTTTCATTTACATTATCTTGGTAGCTAATTGATAGTATAATTTTTTTATGATAAACAATCCTTGAGCAGGATTAAGTCAATAATAAATTTCATTTCTTGGTCCTCGTTAGTTCAATCATGAGACTTTGATGGTTAGCTGCTTCAATCAATTTTTCGGTTTTGGATTTATTTTCCTTGGTCAAGCTATGTGCTTCATTAGTTCACATTGTTAAGTTGATGTACTCACTTGAAAGAATCATGATATGTGTATGCAGAGTTTGAACGGTTTTTCAAAAAAAAAAAAAAAAAATCATATAAAAACATGGACCACCCTCACATATGGCGCGACCCTGAAGACGAGAGCTCTTTCTAGGGGTGACAGGTATAGTGAGAACGGGATTGTTCTAAGGGTGGGAAAACACAAAAATTTGAGGGAAGTTTCAAAATGAGCAGATTTGATAAAGATTGGGTAGAATCCGGTTGCGATAACTACTTGTGTATAACATAACTAATGGAGTAAATATAATTAAAATAGTTGTAAGAATATTTTACCTTGAAATCAGGCTAAAAAGGTTGGAATGGGCGAAATTTAAGTTTTGGTAAAATTGGTAAATTAATGGTAATGTTTGTAATTACTTAATAATACGGGTAATAGTAGTAATATTTACTCTAGAGTAGTGACCACCACGTAATTTTCCCTACTTTTCTTTCCATATAGTAGTACTAGTACTAGGTTCTTTGGAACTCTCTCCCCCATAATTCTTAGCCAATTTTAAAAAATAGACTTTTAATAATCATTCTCAGTATGTTTAACATTCATTCGAGCTAAAATAAACTATAATATTTTCCTTCTACTAACGATAAACATCAGTTGCTCCAAAGATGGACTAACATTGTTGTTTTATTATTGAAATTCGATAAACATTGTAGTAAAAGTATGTTACTAATCCAGTTTAATAGCAAAATATATAATATTACTTACTGTTCGCTTTGGACTATGTTTATATGATTTGTTGCAAAATGATTAATACATAAGGTATTTATATATCTTATGTTTAACTTTTTTCTTTTTTCAACTTATATAACATGATTTTTTATTAGCACGCCCAATAAAAACATTACATCTTATTCGTTTTGACAGGAGATAAGAAGTCACCTCAACTATAGTTTGTGAACATGTGGCCAAACAGACAAAAAACGAAATTGTTTATTATTGTGTGAATAAGACTTTTCAAGTATTCATGCTTATGAGAACGTAGTTAATTAATTATAACGATAAAGAAGTTTTTATTAACGAAAGAACCAAGGAGACAATTAAAAATCTACATTATCATTGGACAACGGAAACCTCGGACCCACATGGCCACACATTATGCTTAGACTCACTCATTTTTAATCTTTACGTTCTCTATTTCAATTTTTGTGACCGTATTTAACTCTTAAAATTTTATCAAATCAATCCGTATTAGAAGAAGTATCAAATAAATTGGAAATTTGAGACTTGAGAGCACTTCTTATCCCCTTTACGATCCACAGTTTACAAGAAATTTCTTCAAAATATTAATTGAGTAATCAGAAATCTTTTATGTGTAAAGTTAGACTGATGATAATTCGGAAGAAAATACGTGTGTTTGTATTTTGTAGTATGAATCTCGTCAGAAATCTTGAATTTTGAACGGATTTTACTGGAAGTTTTGTTGAAATATACACACTTTTAGTAATGACAGAGTGCTAAAATGTTAACTATACTAAAAGCTTGGGCTACAATTAGCTTAATTTAGAGACTTTATTTCATTCTCCTCTTGGCTTCTTTTTTACTTATCGAAGAACTGTAACATATGGTCCACGTAATAGGTTATTGCGGGACTAAATCTATTCTCAGTTGGCCTATTAAAGTTAGGTTTAGTAAATATAAGGGTGTATTATTGGTTAAAACTTGAGAGGTGACTAATTTTTTATATGACGTTTAAATAACTACTCACTTTGATCCGAAGTAAGACATAAATGAATATTCAGAAAACTGGTCAAATCTGTAATATTGTTCTATCATCAGAATGGGAGTGAGAGAAAATAAATTTTTTAATTTATATATAGATGTTAAAACATATAGTTTTACGATCTTAATATAATTTTAATGTTTATCTTACATTATTTATAATTTTAGAGTATAAGCATGTTAAAGATCCTTACACGAATTAGCTTAAATGTTTTTGTAATTACTACACTATACGAACGTGTGCTTTGATGAAAATATTGATTGGGTAGTAAAAAGTTACAAAAGAAAATTTTATTGGGATGATTGATCTGGTATGTAGAATGAAAGGGAAAACACTCTTTGCTATCTGTAGTTTTTCTATTTTCAAAACTCGAACTCAAGACCTTTATTAGATTGATGAGATTTCATCCATCTCATCACATTCTTTGATGATTTGAGAAATTAAATAGTACCTATCAACTTGTACATTTACAAGAGAATTTTTTAAGCTGAACTTCAAGAATGTGTGAAAATAAGAAGCTTTGAAGTTTCAGTAAGCTAGCAACTTGTACATTCTTCGGAGCTAACGTGAATAATCTCTTTTTTTATTTCCTTCTAAACTTATAATTAGAAGTTTCTAATTATCCCCTTAATTATAATATTATCAATCAAGTATTGCCCCTAACCTGTTATTTTCTTGACAATTAATATAAACAGTTGACCTAATAAAAAACTTTTATTAATTAGGTAGATGATTGATTTAATTTCGTGCGTCCGTATATATTGTGGATGTAATAGTTAGTACCTTCCCCGCTATACCCTATAATTCTCTGGCGGAAATACTATAATGATGAGACACTAGTATTATTATTATTATTTTTAAAAAGTTCAATTAGAATAGAAAAATAAGAGATAATAGAGGGGAATAAAAAGTTAATTACGCAAGCAAATCTAGCAACTGAATACTTGTGTTATTTTAATTTATATTCAGTAGTATCAGAATTAATCTTTGATAAACACATGATTGGACATTTTTAAGCTTCTCTTGTTAGTATATGTTCACAAATAATCAAACTGGCCACTCTATAACAACCATTTTTTATATGATCTCATTATAATGGGCAAGTTTTTTTTTAACATATTTTTCATGTTATATTGTATTATATTATATGTTCTCTATAATAAGCATTTCGCTAGAGCAGTCAAAAAATATCCGAACAAACGACGATTGTTAAAGAGAAATTTGATTGTATCTTATTTAAGTTCGCGTTTGAACAATGGGGAATTTCATCAAGAAAGTTTCACATCCCCCATACACACACACACAGACAAAAAAAAAAAGTATAATCTTTTATATATAGTGTAATTTTCTTACGCTCCACATAAATTTGGAATTTTGTGCTAAAAAGGAAGAAAGATGGAATTTAGAATTCCAAAACAGTGAAAATGAAAGCTAGGTCGCCATGGCTGACCATCTTAATTAGTAAGATCTAGTTTCGCAGCCCTCTTTTATAACGACCAGTCCAAGCTTGAGA
Source organism: Lycium ferocissimum (assembly GCF_029784015.1). Taxonomy (NCBI): domain Eukaryota; kingdom Viridiplantae; phylum Streptophyta; class Magnoliopsida; order Solanales; family Solanaceae; genus Lycium; species Lycium ferocissimum. The sequence goes on along the minus strand of NC_081346.1, from coordinate 71,048,793 downwards.
AATTGCAGCGTACGTGCATATTTTTTTTAATAGTTCAATATGGGAAATTCAGCGGCTCAACTAATTAAAATTTGGGAAATTGTGAGGGGGAGAGGGCCC
>NC_081346.1:71038876-71048594 GCF_029784015.1 Lycium ferocissimum | reverse complement strand
ATTCTGGAGGGTTAAACTTTTCCTAAAGGGTCATTAAGACATCAATAACTTAATACTCGTAATTTCTCCTCCGATACCCACAACGCATGACTCGCTTCTCTTAACAACTTTCTTTCCTTAATCCGAATGTCTTTTAAAAATCTTAATAGCATCATCGATTACTATCTCCTACTTGTCCAAACTCGTATATATCACTATGCAATTTCAGCTTCGTCTATTCAATCGTACGCCAACGGGAATTTTCTAAGGTGTAACATATTAAAATCTTCATACTCATTCAGATCATATCCTGACTCTGTACCTTTTAGCTGGCATCAACTAAGACATTTCCGTGTTTCATCGTATCTCGACGTACAACAATATCATGCACCGGGAGACTCTCTAACTCACTCACAGCGGGATTGTATTTGCAAAGGTGCAACTCTGAGGAAGAAACAAATAACAGATTTAATTAGTTTGTTATAAAACTAGTCACACTTACATTATGAATAAGGAAATACAGAGGAATATTATGAAATATACAAAACCAGAAAAGTTACATTATGAAAAAGGAAATACAGAGAAATATAATGAAATATAATAAACTAGAAAAAAACCACCAGAAAGCACAAATAAGTTAGATTGTTCGAATATTACCGGTTGTTTGTCATCTCTAAAAATGCCGTGCATCAAAATATTGTATTTTGGTTTACTATGAATGGACCTCCAGTTCAACATTCTTGGAATGGAAGTTCCGGATTTAACAGCAAGATACGATGGAACTCTTGAACAACACTCATAAAGCCAAACTTGCATAGCAAGTCAACTCATGAAAAACTTTTGCTCCCATGGATACCGGTAAGGACATCTTCCATCCTCAACCACTAAAACGAACCCTGGTATCTTTTGTTTTGGCTCACCGCAAAAGATGTATGTATTTATAAAGTACAGAATTGCAATCTTAACAACGTCCTCATCATTATCTCCCCAACTCTAATTCTTAAAGAAATCAATCAACTCCAATCTTTTTACTTTACTCCTGGTTCGACCAAAATAATGGTCCATAATCCTATTTGATTTTTCCTCATCATATGTAAACTGACCTTCATCGGCTAAACAATTTAGCCCGCTCATAAGGGCAAATTCTCTCATGGTAAATCACAATACGGTACCATTTATATCAATTGTAAAGCAATTAGAAGTGCTTTCCTGGAGCTCTCTTACCATGAAGCACCTAAAATCGTGCTTGTACCTGTGCCGCATTCCGAGGAATTTCCAAATACGTTCGGAAAACAATTCTAATCGTGGATCGCCTAGTTTACTCTTTGAGATTCAACACTTCGATATTCGTCCGTTACATCGATGGAGCCTTCGTGATGACTCTTAACATAGAATTTAGTTTTGTAAAATAAAAAGGCAACACTAAGTTAAGACAGAACCAATTGTATAAAAACATAGACGTCTGAAAACAATTTGATACCCCTAACACATATATACTATACTTGTGAAATATAGAAAATAATAAAATACAACGTCAAATAACAATCATGCTATATATATATATATATATATATATATATATATATATATATATATATATAAAATCGATTGTTATTTTGAAGTTAATCGTATTTTATTGTATTATATATATATATATATATATATATATATATATATATATATATATACAGTGAAATGCACATAACTTTTTTTTATTAAATATACAAAAATACAGTGTATTAAACATAAAAATATGTTGAAATATACAGAAATATAGTGAAATACAAAACAACAAAATCGAAAAATTCATCAATACTTGTTCATCCTCCTTCAGATCTACACCTTTAACAACCTTTTTACCCTTAACATCGCCAGTTATTGCCGGTTACTTTTTTCTTCTTTTGTTGAGAAACTTTAGAACCTTTTTCAATCGGCACATCATCTTTTGACTTAAGCCTTGCAAAATCTCAAGCCGTGGAAGTTGACGATCCTTTGACGGGTCATGAATCTTCCCCTTTTCTTCTATTTGTTTTCCTTTGGTCACGCAGAAGATGTATGTATTTATAAAGTACAATTGCATCCATCTGAATTCCCTATTCGAAATTCATCAATACTGTTCATCCTCCTTCGTATCTACACCTTTAACAACCTTTTTACCCTTAACATTAGTAAGGCTGCTACTTTCTTTGTTGAGCAACTTTAGAACCTTTTTTTCACCTGTACATCATCTTTTGCCTTGTTCGGTTTTGCAAATTTTAGTTCGTGGAAGCTGAGATGCATCTCATGGGTCATGAATCTTCCCGCTTCTTCTCTCACAGTGCCAGCTTTAGCATTCTCCGCAATTGAAAGTTGTTGTTATGAAAATCCCAAAGAAAAACTAGGACCATCATAAAACATCGCATCACTACCTATATCTTCGCTGAGTATCTCTTTCCGCCATTAAAATGGAGAATTAGATCTTATTGTAAACACTCTAACAATGGCTGAAAAAAGAAAAAATTGAATGAAAAGAAAAAGAGAAGACTATGAAATTTAAGAACAAATATAGAGAAATACAACAAAGAAAAACAAAAAATACTAAAAAAAAATACCAAAATCAATTACCTATACTGTGTGGGTAACGATTAAGAAAGATGGAATCGTGCTAATAATCATGATAGATAATGGGTGTATAATACGGTTGATATATTGAAGATGGGAGAGCAAGTAATTTGAAAAGAGAAGAGATTGGGGGTTTTGGATACATGAGCCGTATATTTAGGGGAATCGTGAGGGGAGTGCATATACCGCATAACCGGTAATTTTGAAAATAATTTAAGCTACCAAAAATAAATAAATAAAAAGGTAGCTATTATTAATAAATAAGCCTTAGAGGTAGTTATGGCCAGTAAAATTTACATTAAGTGCATTATTTTTGTAAGGAGCATTCTTGTTTGTCTAGTTAATATATTTTAAGATGGAATTTTCACATGCAAATTTATTCAATAGGAACTATTGCACCCCCGAGTTGACCATTTGATTTTAAAGATAATTTTTGGAAGTTAAATTGTTATTCAAGTATCGCTATATAAACTCGAAACAATGTGGTTAGTTTTACGTACTATCTAGCAACATTTTGTTCCTTTTTCCTCAAATTTTTACAAAAAAATGAAAATTGCACTAAAATTAATCTTGTCCAAAATTCATGTCTTCATTTTGAGATGTTATATAGTAATAATATTAATCAACTTTAGGTATTATTTAAACTTCTTTTAATTGTGGATTTTATGAAGTGAGTGTCTCTTACTCTTTTGGAGACCGTAATTTACCAATTTGAGTGTGTGTGTATATATATATATATATATATATATATAATGTATTACCCACATTTCAACACTAAGGTTAATCATATGATGCCTAGTTACCAACTCTTACACGTCATGTGATTTTCACTACATAAGGTCTCGGATAATTAATAATACATACACTTGCGTCAATTTTTTGTTTTTTAAAAATGAAATTATGTCCAGACATAAATTTATCTTAATTTTTGTGAATTTCAAATTTTAAATACTCATTAAAAAAAAAAAAATAGTGCAAACGCCTACTAAATCTTGAAGAATCCTACTAGGACTGTGGATTTTATGAACACTGACTTCTTGTTTGTTTGTTTGTTTTTTTTTCTTTTTCTTTTTTCCAGCTCAATTGATTTACTTATAATTTTCGTGTATCTTATTTTATATTGTGATTTCAAATTCATCCATTAATGGAGAGGTCCTCTTGTGAATTTACTATAAAATGTAATTATTTAACAGTTGTTATTTTCAACAGTCGAAAATCATTTTTTTTTTAATAAGAAATAAAAAATCCATGACCACAAAAGAAATACAAAAGGAGAACCATTTGGCCTATTTGAAGGACGAAATTGGATTCAATGAAAAGTAAACAATAGTATTTACTAAGCAACCTCAAATTTGACAATAATTACAAACAGTAAAAGGAAAATTAACCTAATAAACTGAAGAACATGATTGCTTTACAAAAGCCTTAAAATTTTTGAGAAGAAAGCATCCAACTGGTTATGTGGGAGTAAATGGAGATAATCTTGGCATCTTTGTCAACTCAGCAAAAGAGTACAATTTTTACTAAGCGCTGCACAACACACTTTAAGCATATAAGTTTAAATAAATACCGAAATTGCCCTCTAGTGCCAGGCAGGTATGTTGACCTCCTGTGTGCTTATTCCCTTTTATGGTATAGTAGAATAGAAATAGAATAAGGACTTTCTGAAACTTAAAATTTTAGGAACAATAATAATTATTATAATAACTATGCCGCAATTTCAAGCAAGTTAGAATCGGTTATATGAATTCTTATTGACCATGCAACTCTATTTAAACTCGCCTCAGGTCATAATAATCGTAAATATAAAGAATACAAAAAGTTCTTTATATTTACTATTCACATATAATTCTCTGAAATGATAAATATCTCCTAGAAAAGAGATAAGACGTCAGTATAAAAGAAAACTGTGAGACACCAAGGGGACATATTAAAAGACACGTGGCGATAGTGACAAGTCGATTCGAGTTAGTAAGTTTGGGATCCGGGAAATCATACGAAGCTTGGGATAAGTAATTTATCCGTTTCCTGAGTGCGTAAACTATAAAGAGGCCTGCATAAGCCGTGCCAACCCCACCTCTGTCAAATGTCATTCCAATGCACAACCGTAGGACAAACAAGATTCTCCTGAATTTCTTTATTGCCGCTTAATTACCTTATCGTTAAAAGATTAATATTGGTACTGGGGCTTTTTGTATACGATTCATATAACTTAATTTACAACAAGATAAATAAGAGTTTTTTATTTCCATTGTGGGACATCTTAAACATTATACAACAATACAAAATATTCATCTTATTCTTAGTGTTTGCTCTTTCTTGCTTAATTCATTGAGGTTATAGTGATTCATCGCCCGAAGACTCTAGCTCAAAGCTTCTTCAAGGGCCAAGCTACATATCTAGCTATGCTTTACTTTCAAGTGTCTTGTTAATTATTACTTGCTATTTCATAATTTTGATTAAGGCTGATTCATGTGTCCTTAACCACGTATATAAATTCAACTGTACCGATTTTTCGTGTAAACCGACGTAAAGTAAAAGTGTTGATACTTGATATGACTAAAATATATTCTCACTTATATTTTTTATATAAATTGTTTTCTTCCATTGTATCATATCTTTTACTAAGTCTACATGAATCCAAGAATTGCACGTCTTTGGATATAATTTCCTTCTAAGTGATTTTGGATCTGACCTCATTTTCTTTAACACCTTCATGCACCATAATTTCCTATGTAATTTTAGATCTATTTCGTCCCATTTTAACAATTTCACTCACAATTATTATACCTCCTAAAATGGCATGCTATCACCTGTGAGTTTGTAATTAATTTGATACAGAAAAAGTGGAATCGCAGTTCAAAAAAATTAAATGGTCAACAAAATAACTCTGTGCTTATTATTATTTTTGCTCATTATAATAATGCGACTTATTATAGATATGAAATTATCTATGGCCTTACTCTTTAACTTCAAATTCAATTTTGACTTTTCTTGGAAATATAAGTATATACCATTTCTAGCTTTTTAAATTTCTTATTTTTCCTCGTCTATGTAAATTAAATAAGTTGCAAATAAAATATTTTATTTTATTTTTATTTATCCAGCCATGCGACCCAAGCCTTTTGATTTCCATTGTTAGGGAATTTTAAATTCCATGTTTCTTCCTTTTACAATATTTCCAAAATCTTTGGTTAGTACAATGTTCACACGCAAGGGTGGAGCTAAAAGGGCTAATAGGGGTTCATTAGAAAAATCACACTATATATAAGCTATTGAATTTATTGTTTATGTATATACATTAATGCTAAATTTTCTTAATAAAATTTGTCACTGTTCACATGTGAACTTAAATAGATGCAATCAAACCTCTCTATATGACATCGTTTGTCCGAATTATATTCTTATTGTTATAGTAAAATGTTTGTTATAGAAAACATAAATCTGTTTCAATGAGAACTTGACCATTATAATGAGATATTGTTATAGAGAATGTCTGTTATAGAGAGGTTTGTTGTGCGTGAACATATGCTTACTAGAGAAACTTAAAAATGTCCAATCATGTGCCCATCAAAGGTTAATTATATATATGCAATATAATACAAGTATTCAATTCAAAACCTCAAAACAATATGTAAAATAATTCAAAAAGATTTTGGACTAATAGTTGGTGATGAGCATATAGGTAATCATTCTGCAATTAAACTTTTGTTACTACCTTGTGCATATAGGCCAAAACTCTCTAATCTTTTTTATGTTAATGTTCAAAGCCCGAAATTCAAAGAGAGCGATAAGTAAACTAAATTATACTAGATGTCATATGCTTTTACCAACACTTCTGGACATACAGCACATATCACGATATAAATAGTCATGTTACATAATATATAATAAACATACATAAGTTTGACCGTTTTTATAGATATATATATACTATGTTCGAAATACGATTAATATAACATCAGTAGTTTATGCTTCGTTAAAACTTTATTATATTCGTGTTTGTTATTAAAATTTATTAATACTTCTTTAAAAGAGAAGACTTGTTTAAAGAAAACTATTTTCCTTCCCTTCTCTTTGAGATAAAATAATAGCAATATTTAAGCATCGCTGATACAATTTTAATTCGATTAATTTAAATGTAAAATACTTATTATTTTTTATCAAATTTTGATTTGGATAATTCTAATTCAAATTATTAAATTAATTTTACATGTTTAAAACGAAACAAAGAGAAATTGATTTTTCTATTTAAACGAAGAAATGCTATTTTTTAATTCGGTAAATATTCTCGCTTAGCTCATTTTACTTGTCATGTTGTCTTTTGCATGATTTTTTAAGGAAACGTGAATTAGAATTATAATTTGACTAATTTACCTTATTCATTATTTGATCTTCATTTGATATTAATCTCTTTTCACATTTATTAGAGTAAGAATAAAAATAAAAAGTAATTAAATTGTATCTTATTTTTTAATATAAATATTTTAAGTATATTTTATTTTATAAACATAACAAATAAATGACATGCATGAAAGCAAATATAGCAATTAAATATTTTGAAGAAAAGTACACGTGGGTCCATGTTTTTTGTCAGGTAATAATTTCATTTCGTCTCACTAACGTGGTTAATAAGTGCATGTGGTAATGAATCTACTATTATTGACTTGATGGGGATACTTTGAAAATTACATGAATATTGTTTGATTTTTTAATAAATGGGGTGCATGTTTTTTTTTTTTTTAAATATGGGGTCCACTTTTTTTTTTCATGAGTTTGGAGAGGGTGGGATCCACTTTTTTTTTTTTCATAAGTTTGGAGAGGGTGGGGTCTACCTTTTTTTTTTTTTTAATATTGTTTTGGCGTTTTTAGTGTGGGGTCCACTTTTTTTTTTTTTTTTTTTAGAGTGATCTATTTACGACGAAGCACGGGTAAACCGATGCTTCTATATAATAGAAAAATAGAAATATAATAAAGTATTTCTATCTACTTTAGAAGAGTTGGTAATATAAAGTATAAAACGTCATTTTTTTGCCGTTAAATGTGGGTGGGACCACAAAGGATTTTTTTGCCTTTAAAAAAAAAAAAAAAAAGGACCGAACACGACGACGATCTCGCCTCTATAAAACTGCCTCTTCTATATAAAAAAAAAAAATAGTAAAGTAATACATATAATTTTTATCAAATTTTTGATTTGGATAATTCTAATTCAAATATATATTAATTTTACATGTTTAAAATGAAACAAAAGTAGAAATTTGATTTTCTATTTAAATGAAGAACTTCTATTTTTAATTTTTAGTAAATATTTTTTGTTTAACTCATTTTACTTGTCATGTTATTTTTTACGTTTTTTTAACGTCAATTAGAATTAGAATTTCACTAATTTATCTTATTAATTATTTGATCTCCATTTAATATTATTTTTTTCTTTATGACATTAATTTCTTTTCACATATATTAGAGTAAGAAAAAAATGAAAAAGTAATTAAATTCTATCTTATTTTTAATATATAAGTATTTTAAGTATGTTGTCGTACAATAATTTATGTGCTCCCACTAATGGGTTGATACGCATGTGACAATGAATCCATCATTATTGATTTAATTGTTTGATTTTTTAATATAGGATGCACTTTTTTTTTTTTAATATTATTTATTTTTTTAATATGGGATTCACTTTTTTTTTTAATATTGCTTGATTTTGTTAATATGGGGTTCACTTTTTTTTCCCGTGAGTTTGGAGGTGGTGGGTTCCACTTTTGTTTCTTCTATTTTTTTTTAATACTGGTTGGTGTTCAATATGGGGCCCATATTTTTTTTTAATATTAGTTGTTGTTTAATATATATGGGGCCCATAATTTTTAAAAATAAAATAAAATTGAAACGGACGACGAAAAAGTTGAGCCAACCGGCTCTTCTATATAGTACAAAATTTAAATTGGAACGGACGATGAAAAAGTTGAGCCAACCGGCTCTTCTATATAGTACAAAATATAGTACAAAATTTAAATTGGAACGGACGACGAAAAAGTTGAGCCAACCTATTTTTCTATATAGTACAAATACAAATACAAATACAAATGCAGAATGATACATTAGTATTTATTTTTCCTTCAACATCGGAACATAAGTCAAAAACACACCATTTTTGGTTTGACATATCGAAAAGTTATGTACGAACTAATGGTAAATTATAAAGGACACGGTGACGACCCCTTTCTTTCAAGCAGCCATCAACTTCTAGAGTTTTGACTAAACTTATTAATAAGCTATGATTGGGACTTCGTAAGACTTTTTGCACACGGAGAAAACCAACAAATGCACACGGAGAAAACCAACAAGTTATTTGAGAAATCTTTAGTGGAATCAAAGGCCGAGCCAGGATTTCATTTTTATGTGTTCCGAATTTTAGAACGAAGACTTCAAGTAAATTAGATTCTAAATTTGATATGTGTACATATTTACTTCCTCCATTGCAATTGAAGTATCTTAGTTTGACTGAGCACAAAGTTTAAGAAATAAAGAGAAACTTTTGAATCTTGTGGTTTTAAATTAAATATGTGATTAGTCTTTTAAATCTTGTCATCTTAAATTTGTCATGTAGAATTTTGGAATTCAAAAATTTACTAAATATAAGAATATACACTCTTTTTGAGGCAGATCAAAAAGAAAAGTAAAACACTTAAATCGGGACAGAGAGAGTAATAAATTTCTTAACATGAATACACAATAAGGGTAAAAACTAGTGGGTTTGGCTGACCTTAATCTGGACTTCTATCACGGCCACGGAGTAAAACCCTTTTAAAGGTACATAGGAAGGCATGTGGAAGGTCTCTGTGCTACTATATAATGCCATGTCGTTGAACCCTTTACTCACTACTCACCAGAGACTTACACTTTCTTCTATTTGGTCTAATAATATTATCTGTGTGTAAGGCTGCTCATAGTATTATTGCCTTATCCTCCATTATGCCTCCTCCATCAGCTTCATCTCATAAGTATCATGTTTTTTTGAGTTTTAGAGGGGAAGATACGCCAGAAACTTTTACAGACCACCTCACGAAGATTTGGTGCAAGGGGGTTAATACGTTTAGAGAGATGAGGGGCGAGGAGGGCGGGGAAAACAGACCTTTGG
>NC_081346.1:70981808-71038776 GCF_029784015.1 Lycium ferocissimum | reverse complement strand
GCTCTTACACAAACTATGTTGGGATTAGAGTCAGTGTTGGGTTGATAACAAACCTCTATTATCAAGTTTTCTAAATAGCAGGGACTATGGGTAACCTTGATTATGGAGAGACCTAAGTTTACGAATAAATTAAGGGCTAATAAGAAATTATTAGTCCTCACATCTGCACCTGCAAGGAAATCATTTTGCAATTAAATTGATAATTAGGAGTTTGCTTTTTTTTTTTTTTTTTTTTTTTTTTTTAAAAAAAAAACAATATTTTTTTTTCCTTAAGAAATAGCTCCCTTATTTCTCCAGAAGAGATAGGAAACATGCTCAACATAGGAATTAGTCAATAGCAAACATTTTTTTTGGTTTGAAATCTTTGAAAATTTATGTTTGTGGAATTATTCCAGCTGCCGTCACTTTTTGAACTTTTGCCCAATTTTTTTTTTTCTTTTACTATATTTGAAGCATGAGTGGGGGTGGTTTCGTCGTCCACCTCCAACTCATGTAAAAAAAAAAAAAATAGTGGGCTCCATACTAAAAAAATCAAGCAATATAAAAAAATAAAAATAAAGTGGACCCCACCACCTCCAAACTCATGTAAATAAATAAAAAATTCCATATTAAAAAAATCAAAAAAAAAAAAAAAAAATAGACCCCATATTATTGCTTTTTTTTTTTCAAAAGGTTAAGTAGTCAAACCATACAATTTCCTTTCTTTTCTTATATTAGCCTTAGATCTAATCTAGATATTTGATTGTTGTATTTGCTATTCCGCCATGTCATTTATTTGTTATGTTTACTAAAATAAATATACGTAAAATATTTATATTTTAAAATAATATAGAATTTAATTACTTTTTCATTTTTATTCTTACTCTAATAAATGTGAAAATAGATTAATGTCGTAAAAGAAAAAATAATATTAAATGGAGATCAAATAATAAATAAGGTAAATTAGTTAAATTATAATTTTAATTGACGTTTCCTTAAAAACGTGCAAAAGACAACTTGACAAGTAAAATGAGCTAAACTAAGAATATTCACCAAAATTTAAAAAATAGTAGTTCTTTGTTTAAATAGAAAATTAAATTTTTACTTTGTTTCGTTTTAAACATGTAAAATTAATTTAATAATTAGAATTAGAATTATCTAAATCAAATTTTGATAAAAAATAATAAGTATTGTTTAGGTCCAATCTACATACATTAATAGTAGAATATTTTACACCTTTAAATTAATCGAATCAAAATTCAAAGTATCAACTGATGCTGAAATATTGCTATTGTTTTTTCTCAAAGAGAGGAAAATAGTTTCCTTAGACAAGTCTTCTCTTTTTAAAAAGTATTAATAAATTTTTGCAAACTTTGTATTCGTAAAGCAAACACTAATATAATAAAGTTTTGGATACGAAGCACAAACTACAATGTTATATTAATCGTGTTTTGAACATAGTAAATATATATATATATATATATATATATATATATATATATATATATATATATATATATATATATATATATACATATATATATATATATATATATATATATATATATATATTATCACTACCCAACACAACTACATACACAAAAGCCAACATTTTGTCCCCGTCGACCTCTGCGGCGGTCCACCCTTTGCGGCGGTCCCCACTAATATAGGGGTAAAGTGCTCCCGTAGCGGACCATAATGAACCGCCTATTGTGGCGAGCCTAGTCCCGTATATATCCGGTCCCGCCATAGCGGGCACCCGATTCCCAAATGATAATGAGAGGTCGGCCGGCTATATTACGGCCGGTCCCCCCGTAGTGGTAATACTTTTGCTACAGCGGTACCATTGAACCAGGAAGCTCGCTAATTTCACAGTTTTTCAACTCACCACCCAACACTTCATTCGAGGCCTCACAAACACAAACAAAACATGCACATAGATATAAAAACACCATACGGACTCACCCGTGGCCTCGGAATTCCCATCGGAATTCTAATTTCCTATGTCATTCCCGAATGGACTAAACACAAACAAACAATAATCACACACAAGCCAAGTTTTCAGTTTATGGACTTATGCATTCGAGTTTCTATTAGCTCGTTCTACCCTCGGGAAGGTCCTATATGGTAGGGTGATCCTATATTTTCCATAATGACCGGGAGGATCATTACAGTTAAGTACAACTCCCTCTATCTCAAATATACATGGGGTTACTAAAAATAGTTATTCTCAAATTATTTGTCGTTTTAGAAGCTCAAGGCATAATTTTTTTTTTGCCATTTTACCCCTAGTAGAATTTTGTCAAACACCCCTCCTAATTAATATTACTTAAGGGGTTGTAAAACAAAAAAAAGATAAATAATTTGAGACGGAGGGAGTAATGCACTGCTTATTTCGATTGGCGCCTCTCCGATGATTTTACAATATAAATGACCAAAATGGTCACTTACCTTTGGTAGTAGTTCAAAATAGTCCATTAAGTATTACTTAAGCGATTTTGGTCTTATAAATTTACCAAAGTGAGCATTTTTTTTTGTCTCCGTTAGGTATTTATCAAACTCTAATTGTTAAATTTAATTGAAACTATAAAAATAAAATAAAAAATACTTAACAGGAAGTCGGAACTCACATTTAAAAATATAATTTTTATAGTTTTTGTTATTTTTGGTTTATTTCAAGAGTCTAGTACAACTTTTTGAGGTGTAATCTCTGTTACTTTTGGTCTATTTTTTGTGTTCTGCTGTAGCTTCCGAAATTTTGACGGAAGTTTCTGGTGTTTTAGGTTAAAAACAATTCACAGTTTTGGTTAAGTTTATCAATTAGAGTTTTGGTAAATATTTGACAGATACCAAAAGTGCCCATTTTTGGTAAACTTAATGAACCAAAACTGCTCAGTTGATACTTAAGAGACTATTTTGAACCTACAATCAACTTTTCTGGCAAGCAATGTATATTACTATTGGCTTTTTATGCGCTTGTAAGTTGTGATAAAATACGTGTTTTTACATATCAATAAAATACATTTAATAAATACATTTTTATATGGAGTTTAGGTGGTCAACATGAACAAGTCTAGAATTGAGATATCTAAGTGAAATTGATGCCAAATTAAATAATGTATTTAACCAATATTAAAAATATTTTATAATGAATAATTTAACTAAAAAATAAGAACACTCTATCATATGTTCAGATGCTCAATTGAAATACACTAAATTTCTAACAGCCCCATCTCATTTATTACGTGGCATCATTTAATTGGTTATCCCATAGAATTAATTAAACTCATTAATTTTAATCTAAGTTAACCGGATCCCAACTCATCTAACCCGTCAACCCGACCTGCCCCAAATTAAATCCCCCATCAACTAAAAGAGCCCATTTACCCATTTCATTAGAAAATTAGTCCGGATCAAACCCTATATTATATTTGATAACAAAGAACTCTACCGTGGGTGACACTAACGTGAGACTTTTGAGACTTGAGATGTAAGAAAACCCTATATTATGTTTGATTTAGTAGAGAATTATATATTGGACTTCATATTTTAATAGGTAGGGCCTTAGGTACTAATCTATTGGACCTTTAGAAACTAGACTTATTAGTACTGGGGACATATGATATAGGTAGGGCTAGATATAAGGTATAAAAATTTCAGATTTTCGGATATCCAAAAATCCGTAGTACTAAATCCATATCCAATCCGAAATCCATTTTTAAAAATAAAATCCAAAGTTGAATCCATAATCCAAATATCCAAACCAAATATTTAAAAAGTTTGGGCCCAAACATAAATTTCCTTTTTTAGTCCGTCCCAATTTATGTGAAACACTTTCTTTTTTAGTCTGTCCCAAAAAGAATGATACATTTCCTTATTTGGCAACAATTTAACTTTAAACTTTACCTTTTACACTTTACGAGATGATCTATAACCACACAAATATCCTTGACTTATTTTAGATCACAAGATTCAAAAGTCTTATTTATTTCTTAAACACCGTGCCCAGTCAAACTATATCACACAACTTGGGAAGGAGGGAGTATTTATTAATACAGTACAATACTTAAGGAAAATACAATCCAATCTAGAACACATAGTTCTCCCAAGATCCATATATTTGTTTCACTAGTCGACATTATAATCATATGTATAAAACACGAACTATACTATAAAGTTCACAATCTAAGTCGTACCTGTTATAGAAGATTGTTCCAATATTCGATGAAGATCGCTTTCGTTCTTCTTAGGAATCTAGTTCTTCATGGAGAAGAAGAGAGTTTTTCTGTTTTTGGAATGAAGTAAGGAAACGTTTTGTTTAAAAGAATTGAGAAATTCTTCCTGCAGAACTCCTTTTATATTTCCTGAATAGGTACAACTATTCAAAAACTTTTTTCCAACAGTTGTGTCCTTTCCTTTTAACTTAAATTAAATATCTAACAAATATATACTCATTATTTATATAGATCCGAGTTGACCCACATGGGTGACCAAAATCTAGTTCCTTCAAATACAATACAATACTATACTATACCATACCATACTATACATTGATGAACCAAGGGGAAACAACCATCCAAACAGAGGCTAAGGGGTCATTTGGTACGCGGACTAGTTTATCCCGAGATTATAATCCCCCTGGGACTAATTTATACCATCTAGGAGATGACATAAAATAATCCCAAGGTTAATGAGATAAGGTGGGATATCCTATCCTTAAGGTTGAGCTTCATTTGTACCCTATTTGATAGAAGGTATAAATTTATCCTCGTACAAAATTAATCCCAAAGTTAGTGATGGAATATCCCACCTTGTACTGTGTACCAAACGACCCGTAAGGGTTAAGGCCTAAGAGGACAAAAATGTGAGGTCCAAAAGCCTTGAAGTGGCTCAGAAAGATCGAAAAGTTTTATTATGTGCCTCACATGCCAAGTCATACTTGTTGGGTGTGCGAACAAAGTACTACATTGGTAGCTGGAAAGAAAAAGGAGCTACCTATAAGGAGTTGGATACTCTTAATGATGTGAGGCCTTTTGGGGAAAACTGTGCTTGGCCCAAAGCGGACAATACCACATCATGTTAAGAGTATCTCCTGGACCTTTTAGCCCAAAGCAGCGTGAGGCAGTTTTGATTGTGACAATGGACAATTTGGGTCATTTCAAAGACCCGCCTTCTCTCTCCCAAACTATTCTTTATCTTTGGACATTCTTTTAGCCCCAAGTTAGTGATGGAATATCATCCTCCTCTCCTTTTCCAACACCCCGACCTCCCCACCCCCCACCCCAGAAAAAAAATCCTCCACCAAAGGCTCCCTCAATGTAGTACCAAACGATACCCGTAAGTGGTTAAGTTTCCCGTTAAGAGTAAATTCATTGACAAAAATGTGAGTGGTCCAAAAGCCTTGGAAGAATGTGGCTCGGAAAGATTGAAAAGTTTTATTATGTGCCTCACATGCCAAGTCATTACTTGTTGGGTGTGCGAACAAAGTACTACAGCTTTGGAATACTAGAGCTGGACCAAAGAAAGGAGCTACCTATAAGGAGTTGGATACTCTTAGACCTTTTGGGGAAAACTGTGCAAGCTTGGCCCAAAGCGGACAATACCGCATCATGTTAAGAGTATCTTTGGACCTTTTAGCCCAACAATACTTGCGTGAGGCACTTCTTTACTTGACAAATGGACAATTTGGGTCCCACTCTTTCAAACGTGTATAGTCTCTCTCTCTCTCCCAAACTACTCTTTATTATAACTCTTCCTCTCCTCTTCCAAACTACTATTTATCTTCTTCCTCCCATTCTCCATTAATATCTAGTGATCAATATCATTAGATTATATATATTACATCACTCTCTCAGAGCATCATATCGTACTATGACATTTCTAGACTTTAGCTTACTATCATCCCATCGTATTCTCATCTTATACCTTACGACTCTTAACTTTCTTGGAGGTGGAACATTTATAGTAAAAACAATTTAAAGGCTATCTTGACATACCTTTGCCGCTTTACTATTCATCCTCTTGTTCTTTAAATGCACTCGTATACCTTCAATGGAATTCAGATCGACATTCCTATTTCGGGAAAACATGCTCTCTAAAGCTATAGAAATTTGGGCAGCATCTCCTTTGTTTATACTACCCCCCATATCAACTCCCCCCATCACAATATCGCTTAAAAAATCATTCATTCCACCATAATCACCCGAATGCACTAGACTAAAAATCCATCGTCGTATTCTTTCGTATCCAAAAGCAATAGGTCATTTAAACACATTTATATCATGATATTTCCATGATTCAATTCACTACTAATCACTAATGGGTGAATAAAATTTGGTACAATCCAGAGTGTACTTCAAATAGCAGTGGTCATGAAACATCTAAACAAAGAGGAACAAGCTTGGAGTGGTGATTCACCCTTAGCACCAAAACCCTAGTTGTCATTATCATTTTCAATTCTTATAATCTATAAATGTTTTCATGGATGAAATGTATAAAACTTTTAGTGTGTGAGAACGGTCCCTTATATAAAAACAACCAACCCATGGATTCAACATATGGCAAGTACAAATGACGGACCGTATAATTGTCAATGCGGGTCAAATCTACGGCTGGACATACGGCCAAGAGATTTTATATTTGAAGCCGTATGTTTCGGTTTGATCTCCACTTTGGAACCTTCTTAACACTTTCCAAATTATATATTCGAAGGGACATTATAACTCATTGGGGACATTATTAGGACATCATTGATCACTTTTAACTTGTCCGCTTCTCTTAACAACTCATATTGAAATCTTGCATCATCACATACTAGTTCTTCTTGTGTAGACACTACATTAGTCTATTCACCGTACGCTTAAGGGGAAATTTTCAAGGTGTTTTAACATCCCTTGCCCAATCCTTAGAATTATATATTCAGTAGTAACCCCAAGTTTCAGGGTCCCTTGCAAGAACTCATATTGAGATTTGTAATCCTCGTAGACACTTAGCATACTTTAACATCCCACAATATCAGTTTAGGCATTTCAATTGTTCGTTGCTCATAATGCTTTACAAACTCGGTTATACTCATTGTCTTGCATGACATTTCTGTGAAGACCCTATTTGTGCTCTCGCTTCTTTGAGTTGATTTAATGTCTGCTGAAAAAGTAGAATGACTAAATGCAGGACACCACTTTTCCCTCAAATCATATAACTTTTGAAGCCAAGTATTACTCACACAATCCCAATCACTTATCATTTTTTGCCATACTAACTCAAATTCTGATTCCGAAGTGCACCTCCCTAAGAGTTTATCAAAACAGTTCCGAAATCTTGATTTAGAGTAAAGTTGTGGTATGTTCTTTTGAGCATTCCTGTCAATGTGCCATTCACATAATCGATGACACATATCAGGAAAAACCTTTTTAATGGCAAAAGCTATGGCTTGAGCTTGATCGGTGAAAATTGTTTTTGGGGCTATTCCTCCCATTGCCTTAAAAAATGTTTGAAATAGCCAAATAAAAGAACCAATAGTTTCATCGCACAAGAATGCACATCCAAAGAAAACATTTTTCCAGTGGTTATTCAAACCAACAAATGGAGCACAGATCATGTCATATCTATTAGTGCGATAAGTAGTGTCAAAAATCATCACATCCCCAAAACACTCATAGTGCAATCTAGATATACTATCTCTCCAAAAGAAGTTGAACAACCTGCCATCATCATCAACTTTAAAAGAGTAGAAGAAGTTAGAGTCCTCTGATTGTAAATGCATGAAATGATTTATCAAAGTTTGAGCATCCCCACTACTAATCATGTTTCTCTTATGTGCTTGTATGAAGTTATGTGCATCTTGTTCAATAAATCCTACATTTTCGATACCACCTGCTTCATTCTGAAGAAATCGAACAACTTTTTTTTGTACGAATTCCAGCATCAACCATAGAATCAAGAATGTTTTTAGTAGCACTTGTAAGCTTGCGACCAGATTGTATGAAATGTCTCAAATTATCTTGCATCATGGGATGGTTATGCACATCACTGAACTCACATACTTCCCATATCTCATTTGAAATTTTGAATTTTATACGAGCCAAACAACCACATCTATATTGTAATCTTTGTCGCTTCCTTTCTTGAAAAGGGGAGAGGTTATCAGATTTTCCTTCACAAGAACAAAGAAATAAACACCTTGTGATCTCCTTATTTCTGTCATAAGTCTTTGCTCCTTTTCGGATACCAAAACCTTTTGCCACGGCATATGAATTATAGGCATTGTATGCTTCCTTTTCAGAATGAAATTTCATACCAATCTCAAAGACAAAGTTCTTGTTAATGTTATAAACACTATGCGCTCTTGTGTAGTATTCTTGATCGTTAACATTGGAATCTACAACAATAATATTTAGATTATAAGTATCGAAACTCAAGAAATAGGTAAAATATTAATAAAAACTAGTTAATATAGGACCTCCGTACTTGAATTAAGATAATCTCATATAAGTGAAATATACTACCTTCTTGGGCAGGAGGCCCTTTGTCAACATGTGCATCCTCCATTTTTTTTTATTTGCCCATAATCTGCATAAGAAAAAATTATACATTAAAGACTACCAATTGCCAAAAGTTACTAGTATATAAAAATATCAATAGACACTTTTTGTGATGTTATAAAGACTACTTAAAATATATTTGAATATGTGTCCAGTAGTTTTGAATGTCATTTTTTTGGATCATTATTTGGAGTTGATCTTATTTCTATTTTACAGTAAGTAATGTTTTATATTGCGGTGATCTTCCCAACAAGCTATGAAGGTCATGCATGACAATAATGAATGACATACAAAGATGCTCCACATTAGTGAGCATTAAATGATCTTGCACAAAAATAAGCAACATTTTGCTTCCAAGTTGTGTATAAAACATTTTATCCTGATGGTATGTATGTACAAAAATAAGGTTAAGCTCTTCATTTTCTTATTTGAAAATTTGGCAACAGAATGTGATTGTACAAATATAATTTATTTGTAGAGAAAAAAAAGAGAAGAAATAAGTTCATAGATGTATACATTTAGAAGGGAGTTTCCTGTAACTTTACTTGACTTTTTGGTATCTCTTTGAGAGTGCACTGCTCAGCAATGGGGTGTTTTTCTTTGAATGAAATTTACTTTACTTGATTTAGATGTGATCCGCAAAGATCTCAAATAAAAGGAAGGAAAATGGTATCTTGTTCCCTCCATTTCTATTGTACGTATATTATGCCGTGTTTTCTTTTCTGTTGGTTTCATTTGTCATTTGTAAAAGTAGAGAAGGGGCTCACAAATAGCACCAATAATGTTTCATGACCAAAAGAAAAAAAATAGCACCAAGGAGTAAGGATTAAAGGGGTAATAGAAATGGAATCCACACACTATTATTTTTTAATAAAAAATTACCCTCACATGCAAGTCATTATTATTTTTTAATAAAAAATTACCCTCACATGCAAGTCATATTTGTGCCTCACCTACCATAAAACTTTTCAGAAAGATCAGCTCTAAGTGGCTCAAAAATGGAAGGTCTCTCTGCTACTATATAATGCCATGTCGTGGATCCCTTTGTTCACTGCTCACCAGAGAGTAACTCTTTCTTCGATTTGGTCTTAATACTATTAACTTTGTGTGTCTATAGCTGCTCATAGTATTATTGCCTTATCCTCCATTATGCCTCCACCATCAGCTTCATCTCATAAGTATCATGTTTTTTTGAGTTTTAGAGGGGAAGATACGCGTAAA
Source organism: Lycium ferocissimum (assembly GCF_029784015.1). Classification (NCBI taxonomy): domain Eukaryota; kingdom Viridiplantae; phylum Streptophyta; class Magnoliopsida; order Solanales; family Solanaceae; genus Lycium; species Lycium ferocissimum. The sequence goes on along the minus strand of NC_081346.1, from coordinate 71,029,036 downwards.
ACTTTTACAGACCACCTCTACGAAGATTTGGTGCAAGTTGGGATTAATACGTTTAGAGACGATGAGGAGCTGAGGAGAGGCGCGGAAATCAGACCTGAACTGCTTCAAGCTATTGAAGATTCCATGATCTCCATTGTTGTGTTTTCAAAAAATTATGCCTCGTCTAGCTGGTGTCTTGACGAGCTTTTGAAGATCCTCGAGTGTAGAGAGCAGCATGGTCAACTAGTTATTCCTGTTTTCTACAACGTTAATCCTTCTGAGGTACGTAGACAAGCCGGTACATTTGGTAAAGCGCTTGCTAAACACCAAAAACATTTTGGGAAGGAGAAGGTGGCAAGGTGGAAATCTGTTGTCACAGAAGCTTCAAATTTATCGGGATGGGATTTGCCAAACATCGAGAACGGGTAATCTTACTCACTCAAGTTTATTTTTTTATTTTTTTTGGGGGGGGTTAAGTGGATAATGGTAGCATATCATAACGCAAATATAACAGGGTAGCAGAAGCCTTGCTCCTTGTTAGTTCAGTTTTTGTGTCCAGCATATAGAAGTTTACTTCTGGAGAAAGGTGTTTGATCTTATTAATAAGAATGTGTATTTATACAAGAGAGCTACAACTAATAAGGAAAGAATCAACTAATAAAGAATTGTGATCTTCTACTAATCATGATAGAAACTAAATCACTAATAGAGATACTAAGATATATGGAAGATCAATCAAGATATCCTAATATCAATCAAGAGATATCACTAATATGCCCCCGCAAGATGGTAGATCGGGCCAATATACCAATCTTGGACCTTAGTGCTTCGAACGGAGCTTTTGGAAGCGGCTTGGTAAGAAGATCAGCCAGCTGGTCTCGCGATGAAACATGAGAAACATGCAGGAGGCCTTGTTGACAGAGTTTTCGAACAAAATGATAGTCAATCTCGATGTGCTTCATTTTGGAATGAAAAACTGGATTAGCACACATTGGTCGCGCCAAGATTGTCACAATAGATAACTGGCGGCTCCTTGAGAAAGACAGATAACTCCTGAAGCAAATTACGGACCCAACAAATTTCAGCTGAAGCTGAAGCGATAGCACGATATTCAGCTTCTGTGGATGAACGAGCAACAACTCTTTGCTTCTTAGAACTCCATGAGATTGGATTGGAGCCAAAAAACACAATGTATGCTGTAGTAGAAGAGTGATCTTCACGATTACCTACCCAGTCTGAGTCGGAGAAGGCGTGCAGATTTAGCACTTGCCTTTGCGAAGAAACAGACCATTAGAAGATGTGCCAGCAAGATAACGAAGAACTCGTTTGACCATAGCCCAATGTGTTGTCGTTGGAGCACTGGTAAACTGAGATAATTTGCTTACAACAAAAGCAACATCTGGTCTCGTAAGGTGAAGATATTGTAAACTTCCAACTATAGTCTGATATTCTTTAGGATCCGGTAGTAAAGCTCCATTACTACTTATGGGACAAGATCCGCTTGCCATTGGCGTGCGCATGGGATTAGCTTCAACCATGTTGGCTCTGTCTAAAATCTCATAAATATATTTCTACTGACTCAAGAAAATACCTGAAGGTGAGCGAATAACCTGTACACCCAAGAAGAAATGCAAATCGCCAAGATCTTTAATAGAGAAACGATTAGCAAGACACCCAATGAAATCTTCCACCGACTTTTGATGATTACCCGTGATAATTAGATCATCAACATAGACAATAAGATAGAGCTTAACTCCAGATTTAGCATAAATGAATAAACAGTGATCCGACTGAGAGTGGCAAAATCCATATGAAATGAGATAGGATTTGAGTTCCTCATACCATGCTCGCGGAGCCTATTTAAGCCCATAAATTGCTTTGTGAAGCCGACAAACATGAGTGGGATATGTCTCATCCACAAAACCAGGAGGTTGAGACATGTAAACTTCTTCAGTTAGAGCCCCGTGCAAGAAGGCGTTGTTAACATCTAATTGACGAAGTGGCCAATCAAATGAAGCAGCCAGTGAGAGAATAACACGCACTGTGGTATGCTTTGCTACTGGAGAATATGTTTCAGCATAATCAACACCTAGACCCTGCAAGAAACCTTTAGCAACAAGTCGAGCTTTATAGCGGCTGATACTTCCATCAGAATTATATTTAACACGAAAAACCCACTTAGACCCGACTGGTTTAGCTTGAGGATCTGCTGGTACAAGAGACCATGTGCCTTGGTCCTTAAGAGCCGATAATTCCTCATTCATGGCAGCATGCCATTTAGGATCTTTTAATGCTTGGCTAACACTCCTAGGCTCAACAGGTTTGGGTATTGAACTGGAAGAAACCGAGGACCAAGTAGGTTTGGGCTTATGCAAGGTTTTGGTATTGGTATTTGAGGAAATGGCTTGCAATTTAGAAGGTTTAGCAGCAGTGGATGATTCGTCTTTAGAAGATACAGTAGCACTGAGGCAAAGTCTTTGAATTGGCTTACTAATATTGTTTTTGGAACGGGTTACCATGGGATGATTTGGTATAGGGGCAGAAGAAGGAATGGAGGAAGTGGAAGGGGTTGGTACTGATAAAGAAGATGAGGAAGAAGAGGTAGAAGAAGGAGAGGTGGAAGACATACCTGGAAAAGACGCGATGGAGTTCTCAGGCTCGTCTGATGAAGAGCGATTGCTGGTGGCAGCCTCATGAGAAGTACTTACTGAATCCGGTGTTGTAGATATAACATGAGAGTAACCAGATGGATTTAATGTAAACGGAATAGTATAATGAGAGGAGACCCATATATCAACAGTGTTAGACTCAGGTCGATTGGCCTTAATTTCCATAGATGAGTATGGAAAATGATGCTCCACAAAGTCCACGTGCCTGGAGACATACAACCTAGTCTTCACAGGATCAAAACAAAGATAAGCACTTTGATTCGGTGAGTAGCCAAGAAAGAGACATGGGCTGGAACGAGGTTGCAATTTATTTTGATTATAAGGCCTTAACCATGGGTAACACAAACAACCGAAGACCCGAAGCTTGGTATAGTTTGGTAATTTGCCATATAGCTTAAAATAGGGAGACTGATTGTCTAAAATTCTGGTTGGTAAGCGATTAATCAAGTAGGCTGCGGTAGTGAAGGCATAGGACCAAAATTTTAGAGGGAGGCTCGCATTATGTAATAGAGTGATGCCTATTTCAACAATATGGCGATGACGACGTTCGGCAGTTGCATTGTGTTTAGGGGTATGTGGAGGAGTGAGAAGGTGAGAAATACCATTGTCTTCAAAGAAGGACCGAAGATGGATGAATTCACCACCATTGTCAGAATAAAAAGAGATGATGGGCTTTTGGAAGAGCTTTTCTACAACTTTCTTAAATTTGGGAAATATAATGGATACATCAAATTTTCGTTTTATGGGAAAGAACCAGATATATTTCGTATAATGATCAACAAAAATTAAATAATATTGGAAACCATCTGTTGAAATTTCTGGCGAAGGACCCCAAACATCCGAATAAATGTATTCCAAAGGAGCACTGCTCTTTATTGTAGAGTTGTAGAAAGGAAACTTATGCATTTTACTGTATTTACATGAATTGCAAAAGAAAGATTTTCTAAAGGGGATGAAATAAGCTAAAAGCTTGAAAACTTGACGAAGAGTGGGTGAGGACGGGTGACCGAGACGTCGATGCCAATTGGAAGCAGTTCCGGTGATGGTGGTGGCGAGAGCTTGAGGAGAGGTCGGTGACTGAAAAAATGAAGGCCATAGATAAACACCGTTTTCAGGTTTCCCTGCTAGTAGAGGTGCCCCCATGCAAAAGTCCTTCACAAGAAACGAATAAGGTGAGAATTCCACAGAGACATAATTATCATTACAAAGTCGGTAGACAGAAACAAGGTTCTTTTTCATCTTAGGAACATATAAAACATTGGATAAAGTTAAAGGCCGAGAAAATGAAGGTAAAGAAGTGGATCCTATATGAGTGATTTTGTGTTCGTTACCATCACCAAGCATAATGTCTTCACTGCCATCATAATCAGAGTGAAGGGATAGATTTTGAAGATCCTGCGTGACGTGATGCGAGGCACCAGAATCAATAAGCCAGTTTCCATCATTGCTAGTGGTGTGAGCTGCATAGTTAGCACGTGGCTGCTGTGTTTGAGACTGAGTATTGTTTCTTGTATGTCCATCTGATCCAGACCCATTGATAAGAGAAAGAATTGCCAATAATTTTCGGCATTGCTTCACACGATGACCAGGCTTGTCACAAAGTTGGCAAGTAACGCGAGCACGATTCTTGTGGTTGTTTTGACCAGCAAGTTGAGAACCAAAGTTATTAGCAGCAGATCTGTCCGTAGGATTCGAGTTGTTTGCTGGACGTGAAGCATGATTGGATCAAGAACGATTGTTGTGAGGCGATGGCTTAGCAGCAAAATTTGCTGTAATTGGAACCACGGTAGAAGAAGATGAGCGAACGAGATTCTGCTCAAAATCAAGGAGCTTCTCATGAAGCTCTTCAAATGTCACTGGAGTTTCTTGAGCACGCAGAGCTGCAGTGATAGTGTCATATTCTGCTGGAAGTCCATGGAGAGCATGAAGGAAGAGCTCATCCATGGAAATTTGAATGCCAGCCGAGGCTAAAGTGCTGCAGATTTGTTTGATTCTCTGCAGGTATGATGTAATAGAGAGGTTACCCTTTTTCATGTTGCTTAGAGACTCTCTAAGACTCATGATACGAGCACGCGATGGCTTCGCATATGTTGCCGCCAAATTTTCCAGAGAGCACAGGAAGACTTAGCATCAAGGACAAAGGGAACAATATCAGGAGATAGAGATGCAACAATGGCACTCCGGATGAGATGGTCTTGTCGTTGACGAAAAGGTGTGTCTGTTGAACTTGGTGGCTGTTCAATAAAGTGGAGAAAATCATATGCAGTGAGGATGGTTTCCCACTGGTATTTCCATGACTGGTAGTTTGTATTGTTGAGCTTTAGAGGTGCCTGAGCAACAACGTTGATATTGATCAACTGCTCATTGTTATTCATGGTAAGAATTGGTGGAGGATTTGGTATGGGTTGTGTTGTTTGGGAGGCAGTTACAGGAGAAGGTGTGGTTGACGTGTTCTCGGTGGAGGAATTAGTTGGAGCCATTGTTGTTGTCGGTGAGAAAATACAAACGCCCAGAAAAAAAAATGCTGTGAAGCTTTTTAGGCTCTTGATACCATATAGCAGTTTACTTCTGGAGAAAGGTGTTTGATCTTATTAATAAGAATGTGTATTTACACAAGAGAGCTACAACTAATAAGGAAAGAATCAACTAATAAAGAATTGTGATCTTCTCCTAATCATGATAGAAACTAAATCACTAATAGAGATACTAAGATATATGGAAGATCAATCAAGATATCCTAATATCAATCAAGAGATATCACTAATACAGCAAACTAAGATTATAGTCCAAAATATATCTAACAGATGTAGTTCCCAGAATGTTTGTTCAATCTGCATTGTTGGCAAACTTCGGAGGAATTACCAAAAGTCTGAGTCTATTAAGAAACATGTCTTGGCGCCCTCCCTTGCCAATAGATCAACGACTAGATTTGGCTCCCCTTATATGTGGTTGATTGCTGGATTCCCCAGTTGACTACATCAAAGACCTGCATTCATATATTAAGGCACCGTAAGTTTGGTGTCCATTTCACAGCATATTAATTACCTCAGAGTACTCTGAAACTATTTCGAAGGGAGTAAGGTTATGTTGTACAACAATCGTTAACCCCCTGCATAACACACGTTGGCATACTGTTTCTGTTTACTTGCTCAAACTTGACTTTTAACTTTTCTATACTGGTAGATTACAAGAATTTTTATACACTATGCAACAACCAATAACAAAACAATAGATAGCCTATAATAAGTAGAATAAGTGACCTACAAAATAAGATAGACAATCTAGTATATATATATAAGATAAATTCCTATCTAAAATACCTTCCTCTCATCTTGGTTAGATTTTAGACTAATTTGTCCTGGGTTTGACTTTTCAGGCATGAAGCAAAATTCAACAAGAAACTAATAGAAGAGGTGTTAAAATTAGTAAATCCCACATGCATGCACCTCCCAGGACTTGTAATTGGGGCTAATTCTCATGTTGAGGGCGTGATTTCTCTATGCGACTTCTACTCATCAGCTGGTGTCTGCATGTTTGGAATCTATGGGATGGCTGGCATTGGCAAAACAACCGTTGCCAAAGCCGTCTACAATCAAATCCACAGGAAGTATGAAGGTTTCTCCTTTGTGGCTCACGTAAGAGAGCGCTCGGAGAATAACATGCTTCACAACTTACAGGAACAACTTCTTTCAGAGGTTCTAAGAAAAGAGAACTTTAAAGTCCATTATAATGTTGATATGGGAAAATGCCTAATCAAAGAAAGACTTGGTCAGAAGAAGGTCTTCATTGTTCTTGATGATGTCGATGACATGAGCCAGATAAAAGCATTGGCGGAAAAGCGAAGCTGGTTCGGTTCGGGGAGCACAATAATTATTACAACCAGAAGCGAGCATTTGCTAGATGATGTTGGAGTAGACTACAAGTACAAGGTAACAAGGCTGGATGATTTCTCTTCCAGGCGACTCTTTTGCTTTCATGCTTTCAAAGATTCTACTGTACCCGAAAATTTGGATCATGAGTTGGTGAAAGACATAGCACGTCTTGGTGGAGGGGTTCCTTTGGCACTCGAAGTTCGGGGCTCTCTTTGCATAAAAAGGATGATCAAATATGGAGAAGTACCTTTGAAAGCTTGAAAAATCTTGTTCATCACAACAGCATTCACAAAGCACTCAAAGTAAGCTACGACTCACTTGATGAGAACTCCAAGGAGATTTTCCTTGACATCGCGTGCTTCTTCATTGAAGCCCATGAAAATTATGCTAGTCTTATATTGACTGGCTGTGGTCGCTCTTTCAGCTTGGGAAAAGTGATTTTGACTGGAAGATGTTTACTCAAAATTGAACAAAATTGTTTATGGATGCACGATTTAGTTCGAGATATGGCCAGAGAAATTGTTCGTCAAGAGTCACTTAAAGAGCCACATATGCGCTCTAGATTGTGGTTTCATGAAGATGTCCGTTATGTGCTAGAAAAGAACAAGGTAAAACAAACCCGCCTTTCTTTCACTCTCTCTTACATTTGTTGGTTGTTCTGGAGTATAGAATATGTGCCTGCATATATTGATATCCTCCACATTTCAATTTATATGGTGGTGTTTGACTGGGCACGGGGAATTTAAGGAAAAAAATGACTTTTCAAACTTGTGGTCTTAAGCATTTCATAACATTTATGGGGCTATGAAATCATAATACTAAGGGTAAAATGAGAAGTTTCAAGTTAAATCTTTTTGGAACAAACAAAAGAATATCATAGAACATGAAACAGATGCATTAGTGCATCATTTTTTTAAGCATTTTGAAGACTAAAACAAATAAACTAACAAATAACTGAATAAATAGAAGAGCACCCACATTTCTTGCACTGAATGATGACAGGGCAGCGATCGGATAGAAGGCATCAGCGTCATCCATCCCAAAGTCCAAGATGTAATTGTGGACACAGAGTCCTTTGCAAGAATGGATAGGTTGAAAATACTTCAAGCAAAAGGAATGAATCTTACTGGAAGCTTCAAAAATGTGTTTGAGGACTTACGATGGCTAAGTTGGCAAAATTGCCCTTTGAAATGTTTACCTACTGATATTCATCTAACTAAGCTTGTGGCTCTGGACATGCAATACAGCAACATCATGGATGTTTGGCAACCCACTATCAAGGTTTATTGCTAAAACCTTGATCTTTCTAATTTTTTCAAGGTTTACATAGAATATGATTATAGATTAAGCAAACTCTAGATACTTATGAATGTTTGTTGTTTCTATGAACCAGTCCCTGGAAAGCCTGAAACATCTAAATTCCAGTCATTGTCAACGACTAAAGCGAACTCCTGACTTTTCTAGTGCGATAAGTCTTGAGACAATATTGTTTACAGGTTGCTCCGAGTTGGTTGAGGTTGATTCATCAATAGGAAAATTGGTGAAACTTGTTCACTTAAATCTGAAAGACTGCATAAGTCTCAAGGATCTCCCAAGCAGCATCTGCAAGCTAGAATCACTTCAACATTTAAATATGTCTGGCTGCTCAGGTCTACAACAGCTGCCTGCTGATTTGGGATGTTTGACAAACCTAAGAAGCTTATCGTTACAAGGATGCAACAGAAGTTTAAAGGCTCAATCTTGGCTGACTTCTATGTTATCTTATGTACCATGGGCAGGAAGTAGTTCATCATGTCCAGTGAGGTTGTTGCCACACTCCATTTCCCGTTTATGTCACTTGACGGAGCTCAATCTCAAAGATTGTAGGCTTTCAGAAGCAGATATTCCAACCAATCTTGGGAGTTTAACCTCATTGAAATCCCTGAATTTAGGAGGAAATGAGTTTTACAGTCTCCCATCATCCCTATTTTGCGACCTATCTAAGCTACATAGTCTTGTCCTGGATAATTGCAAGAATCTTCAAATGCTCTCACTTCTTCCTCCTAATCTGCTTAAGCTCCATGCAAATGATTGCTCATCCATTGTAAGTCTAGATATGTCAAATTACAGGATACTGCCACAGCTCTATGTATCTAATTGCGACAGATTGTCCGAGATTAAGGGCATGGAAACTATCCAAAATGTTGAATATGTTCGCATAGAGAGCAGTAGCAAGCTGGCAAGCCTTTTCTTTAATGAAAGTTTCTTCCAGCTGGTTAGTTAGTTCCTCTATTCATCTCACCTTTGTCATACTATTAGTTGTAACTCAAATCATTTATGCTTTATTTTATGCAGACGGGAGAATGTGATCAAGATCTTCCTCGTCCAAGCAGCTTCTTTATTGCAGGTAGTGAGGTTCCAGAATGGTTCAGCAACCAAAATATAGGATCTACTATAACCTTAACAATGCCACCAAACATAGAACATAAGTTCCAGGGAATGATCCTTTGGTCCATCTACGAGTCTATACACTATGAAGATTTTCGATATGGTCCTATCATAGAGGTCAGTGATCAAACCAATAACGTTACATGGATCCTTAGCTTCCTCGGTATTACCGTAACCGCGGACAAACGTTCTTGGGTGAGCTTCATACCAAGAGATTACTTTTGTCCTGCTTTAGAAGGCGGAGAAAAAATTTCATTTTCTTTCAGTATCAGAGAGCAGGGATTCATAGGGTTAAAAGTGACAAAGTGTGGCGTCCATCCAGTCTATACAATAGGAGGAAGAGAATTGCCAAAACTCCAGTTTCGAGATCCTCGGTGTAATTTTGAGGAAAGGAGGTTCATACCCTTGTGGAGACCGTCAAGAATTGCTGGGGTGGGTCATGTTATGTCATATAATCTTAATAGTGGCACTGATGACCAGCATATTCAGAAAGTCATATTCAGTGGGCTTCGTCTTACGGAAGATGCTGATGGAACATCCTCCTTTCACAACATCATCGGCACACCTTTCCATGTAAATCACGTGAACTTTCATCAGACTTTGCAGGAAGCATATGACCATAGTCGACGGAATACAAATGATTGGCGAGATTTATTTTGCAAAGTGGTAGTCGACCAACAAAACAGGTTAAGTTTGGCTAAAGGATGTTGGAACTGTTGGGTCTGATGATGATTCTGGCCAGATATTACACTCAATGACCTTGGAAATAGGTGGTCATGAACTTTTGACGGCCGCTTGTCCCATGAGCAAACCTTCAAGGTTAAAAAAGCCAAAACTTGTTAAACTTGAAGTTTGTCCATAGGGCAAGCGAGTTCAAAAGTCCAAGACCACCCACCTTCAAGGCTGTTCTTGTAAATCACCCGGATTCTGGAAGTGAGACAAAGGGCCCAATGTAGATTTATTAGGGCTGACTCAGTTGTAGTATTCGTCCGATCCCTCAGTTATTCGTAAATATTATTCTGATCCTTGTATATGAATAAATACATGTAACCTTCAATATATTAAAATGTGTCTTGGTTTCTTTATGTAGGAAATATATTAATATTTAGACTATTTTTAGAATTGTATCTTGCCCTTAAATATGGAGTAATAGTAAAAATTAATATAACACATGTGTTATTAAATGGTATAACAATTAATAATTTCATAAATTTATGAAGATTCACAAGAAGAGGGATTAAAAGTATGAATTTCGGTTAATTGAAGGTTACAGTGTATAGTCAGATGTTAGAAAGATCAAAATCGTAATTTAACGATATTTGAGGGACTAAAGCAAAGGTAAGGGTAAGGTCTGCGTATATCCTACCCTCCGCAGACCCCACTTGTGGGCAGTGGCGGAGCCAGGATTTTCTGTAAGGGGGTTAAAAAATATGAAAAAGTAAACATACGAAGAAGCCAAGGGGGTTCAATACCTACCATATATACATAAAAAAATAATTTTAACCTTCAATATACACTGTAATTTTCTGCCGAGAGGGTTCGGATGAACCCCCTCGGTTACACTTGGCTCCGCCCCTGGCTACACCGGGTATGTTGTTGTTCAGTGTGGATTTTCAAGAACGAGAATCATATGATATGTTGGGAATCTCTTATGATAATCAAGGTTTCGATTATCAGGGCTAGCTATTTTCAGTGGATTCCTTTGCCGGGTGTATTATGTGTGTGTTTGGGTTGAGGACCAATCCTTAAAAGTTATTTATGAATAGTTATACGTCTATGAATATTGATTTGGGAAATGAATGTCATTATGCATATATAGGTGGATGATAAGTGTTGGGGTAAATGGGTTCGCTCGGTGCAAGTTAAGGCATCCGGTCCCGGTCCTCCAGTTTTGGGTCATGACACAATGTTAGAGGGATTTACTCATATGGTGATGGTTGATGTGCTTCCTTTCAGCTTAGCTAAAATGAAAGTTATATAAGCTTTATAGAAGTGGCACAACCTCATTTTAGAATTTCTTCCCGTACTAGTATGACTCGGTTTTGTTTTCATCTTTTTAATGAAGAAAACAGAATCTAAAGAGTTTTGTAGAGAAACACATCAGACAGTCTGTCTTGCCACTGAAACCTGAATTTCTTTGCATAGACTAATCAATTTTATGTGTCTAAGTGCCCGTGGATTTATAAGGACTGAGCTATGCATAAGAGATTACTTGTGTCTTATTACTAGCCATAGAGGTGAATATATGGCAAATGGTATTAGTAATTGTCTACTTAAGTGGGGTTTAGATAACAATTTCACTATCACTGTTAATACCGCTAGTTCAAATAAGGTGCCTTCAAATAATGTGACAGTGAAGAAGTTGTCTAAGCAATCAACTAAATGAGAAACCAATTTGATGAATGGTATTGTTTCTCTCCCAGAAAAATCAATCACAAGCTGTAAGCTATCATTAACACATACTATAATATAAAAAGGCATAATACATAAACAAATCCTTAAACTTGGCTCAGTAAAGATCTTTAACTTTGGGTGTCTGTGAAAGCACACTCAACTTGTCTAAAGTTGAACATATGAGCACAAATGTTGACGTGGCACTGATGTGACACATAAATTTTAGAGGGCCACGTCAGCATTTGTGTTTACTTGTTCGACTTTATATAAGTTGAGGTGCCTAGTTGCGCACACCCAAAATTAGAGGGCATGCTTGCCAGCAGAGACCAAGTTTAAGAGTCTGTTTATGTATTATGCCATATAAAAACTTTACCAGCAAATCAGAATCAGTAGTTGGCGAAGAGCAAAAGGCAAAGATGAAGGTGTCGTTGAACGTGGCAACAATCTGCGCAACACCAAATGCTATTTCACATCCCTCTCGTGATCCGTCCAATGGTGACATCTTCTTTGGGCTCCCTGACCTTTCTCCTACCTGAGTGTCAACCAAATAATAGATGAAGTGAGCCTAACAATATACTTCACAAAACGAAAAACTTTAAAAGGGAAAGTATCTTACTGTATTCTACTACTCAAATGGTCAATAATATCTAACGATAGAAGTAAAATGCCTTACTGTTTTCTACTTCAACAACTATAACTATGCCTCCGTGCTTACTGTTTTCTACTACTCGTTTTTTTTTTTTTTAATATCCGTGGTGTCCGGGTCAGCCTGCACGCACCTCAACTAATTCAACGGGATACCTGCCACCTCCCACTAGCAACAAGTACCACGTAACTCTGTTCACCAAGGCTACGACAGATAGAAAGAAATCACCTAGAGTTTTGGCTCTCTCATGGGATTTGAACTTGAGACCTCATCGTGCTCAACCCACTTCATTGACCACCACACACCGTTGGGCGCTCTACTACTCGAATATAATGGCCAAAATGCAATATTATTCTTCTCACTTATACTACATTATGTTAAAGCCATTAGGGTCATCACTCATCATTCATTAATTAAATTGGCCACAACATTAAAAAGAAGGCAAGGAAAGGAATCAAATAGGTAAGCAAAGATCAAAACTTTTATGTCAATTCGACAAATCCATTTCACTATAAGTCTATAACTAAATCTGAAGATTCCTTAATCCATATTTTGACACTATTAGAATGAGAGTGAACTTAGACAAAATCATGGGAATCCTAAGTCACAAAGGAATTCTAAACTAAACCATAGCAAAGACAAATGAGAGAATAATGACCAGCTAAAAATATGCTCTAACATTTTTTTAAATCCTGATCATGCTTCAGTAAAGATATTCTGTGAAATCCTTTTTTTTTTTTTTTTTTTGTACGTGATGTTCATATCAGCTTACGCGCATCTCGACTATTACACATGTACCTACTTCTACCACCAACACAGATAATGAGTAACTCTGCCCACCAAGATTTATGCAGATGAGAAGAAATCAAGATATTCTGCAAAATCCAATTGATTGTTTTTTATTTATAACTGTGGTGTTCGGGCCAACATGCGAGTAACTCAACTAATTACACGGATACCTTCTGCCTCCCACCACCGACAGATACCACCAGTGGCGGAGCCAGAATATTCATCAAGGGGTGTCAAAATATTAAAAAGTAAATTCACGAAGAAGCCAAGGAGTGTCAATATTTAATATATATACATAAAAATAAAAATTTACCTAGCTACACAGTGTAATTTTTCAACGAAGAGGTGTCGATTGACACCCCTCAACTACCTGTGGCTCCGCCACTGGATACCACATAACTCTGTCCACCAAAGCAAGGACAGATGGAAACAAATCACCTAGAATTGAGTGTTGTCACTTAAAAAGACCTGTTTGTTCGGAAAGAGGAGATTAATTCAACTATGGTCCTTTCATATACATCTTAGAACCAAATTCATCATGGAAATAAGGACTTACTTCTCTTTTGTAGTTTCCGTGCCTAAGTCATCCGAACAAATGGAGTTAAAGCTTCTGCATGTATCATCTTGTAAACAAGAGCTTTTACATGAATTTTTGGCAGTATTTGTTAGTGTTTAGTTTTTATGATGACAATTTTACTTATGCAGGTATAATAGTTGAATCGCACAAGGAATAATATGAGCCCACAAAATAGCTCCAACAAGATGGGAGCCCACAAAACAGCTCCAACGAGCTGGGCTCACTCAAGTGAAGCCTTCCCAGCCCTAACAAGATGACGGCTAACAGCAGCTAACAGTAGTACTCTCCAGCTGTACTAAATCGTTCAAGAAAGGAAAAGATATCTGCAACATTGAAGAAGGAATATTCCAGCAGTACCAAATCGTTCCAAGGAAGGAAAGGCCATCTCCAATATTAAAAGGAATATCTCATGAAGTGTAATAATCTTGTTGATTGATAATGCTGCCTCAACGCACAAGGAAAGCAAATGACTCCGGCCTTATTCTTGGAAATAGGATCGTTAATTCCGTTTCCAAGGATCAAATCCCTTGGGTTGATCTCTCTGCGTGAAGAGCCTAAAACAGCTATAAAAGGGCTGCTTCACAAACACAACAAACATGCTTAGTCTCATTCTCTTAGTACTCTACTTTACTTTTCATAAACATTGTATGTCTGAGTGATTTATAGTGTAAGAAAAAAGAAAGGAGAGTTATAATATAGTCACCCTTGCAACCCAAGGGGACTGGACTAGGATTCACATTGAATCTGAAACAGTATAAAACTCTTTGTGTCATTTACCTTCTGCATTTTACTTTTAGTGTTCTCTGAGCAAACAGTCGACTACCGAGGTCTGTCGATAACCTAGTCATGAATAACAACATAATATAGACAGAACGAAAATACGTCTACTGGGAAAAAGGTCGTACCAATGACTAATAATCTTATAGGGAAGACAACTGTTTTCTTAAAAACTGATAAGTCAACTAGAACCACTAAGTCGACTGGAAGAAAGTATGGAATACATACATATATATATATATATAATCCGTGTAAAGGAAAAGGAAAAACTCTTTCAAACATTCTTTTAAGGTGAGACTATCAATGGAGAATTGTAGGAAAACTTGGCCATGACTATCATCATCTTCCATGAACAAAATTGAGACATGTAGATTTCATTTTTCAAATGCACCTGGATGGGTATGGAAACCCAAGAAAATTAATTGCTTTGAAACTAACCATCAAGGACCCAAGAACCCTTGGGTACCTAAACAAAAGTAAAAATTTTGTCTTGCAGGAACATCACAAGAAAAAGAAAAAGGGAAAATGGTATCTAGATAGTGCGTATTCAAGACATATGACAAGCGACAAAAGTCTATTCAAATCGCTCGACTTTAATGGAGGATTAGTAACTAATTAATAACTTTGGAGACAACTCAATGCCTTTTGGAGTCAAATTAATACTAACAACGGTAATCGGTATTGGTACTATTACTTTTGATAATTCTTGTGACTTTTCTAATGTTTGGTTGGTAAAGGGACTTAAGTACAATCATTGGAGCATTTTTTATGAAGAAAATGGGTGTAAAGTCAGCTATGTGACTCTAACGACCTTGAGGTAAGGTTTAGTAAAACAAGGGTTGTGTCCAGAGGACTCCTCTCGGGATAAAAATTCTACTGATATTTATCAACTAGCTAATAAATAAAAATGTGTATACTCGTTGGACTTTGTCAAAAATCCTACAGGTCATATATGTCGGCTTCAAGAGAGTTATAAATGGGAGAAGATCCGTGGATGTGGCACAAGAAGCTTGGTCATGCAAGTATGCGCCATTAATTGAGAAACTCGTGGCAAGACAGTGATCTTGTAATAGGATTGCCAAAACTCAATTACACCAAAGATCATATATGCGATTCGTGTCAAAAAGGTAAACAAACTTTGAAACTCCTTCAATTCAAAAGATATTGTGATACATCTAAACCTAAACGGGAAAAAGTAAACCTTTGCTGATGGGTATGGAAACCCAAGAAAATTAAGAAACAACCAAAACCCCTAAATCCTTGGGTACCTAAACAAAGTAAAAATTTTTTCTTCATATTGATAGAAAAAGAAAAATTCATATCTATACTTCATATGGATCTTGTTGGTCCTACTAGAACACACAGTACTATTACTTTTGATAATTCTTGTGCATTGGAGGAAAAAGGTATGCCGCATTTGTTATAATAGATGACTTCTCTCGCGTTCACTCCGGGTAATATTTCTTGCTCATAAAGATGATACTCACCAAAGAATTTTAAGTTTTTTGTGAGAAAGTCCAGCGTGAGGAAAAGGATATTACATCACTTCCATTAGAAGTGATCATGGAGGAGAGAATTTGAAAACAACGCTTTTGAAGAATTCTGCAATGACCAAGGGTACACACACAATTTCTCCTCACCTCGATCTCCGCAACAATATGGTGTTGTTGAACGGAAGAATAAAACCCTTCAGGATATGGCAAGAACAATAATCGTAGAAACAAACTTACCACATCACTTTTGTTCAAGCAAATAGTACAAGATGTCATATTCTAAACAGATGTCTAATTAGACCAATTCTCAAGAAAACTCCTTATGAGCTCTGGACTGGTAAGAAACCAAATATTAGTTACTTTCATCCTTTTGGATGTAAGTGTTTTGTTCACAATAATGGAAAGGAAAATCTTGGTAAGTTTGATCCTTTGATGACGAAGGTATATTTTTGGTTATTCTCCTACTAGTAGATCCTATAGAATTTTTAACAAGCGTACTTTATCTATTGAAGAGTCTATTCATGTTGTGTTTGATGATACTAATCACATGGCCGAGACAAGAAAAATTCTTTGAAGAAAAGATACCAAATATCTACTGCGGTGGTTACAGGACCCGCTGAAGAAAGGCATCCTATGAGTCGACTTCTGAAACACCTCAGTCGACTGATGTTACTATTGGAACAATCCCAAACAAATGGAGAAGCGAACCTGACTATCCAAAGAAATTTGTTATTAAAGACATCGTAAATCTTGCTCTTATCTCTCAATGAACCAAAGGGATGAAAACTATCATGCTTTGAAAAGCATCTAGTAAGAAAATGCGTCAAATAATGTAAATCTTGCTCAATGGACTATGATGAAAAGGGGGCTATATCTCTCAATATGAACCAAAGAAAGTTGGTAACGCCTTAAAAGATAAATATTGGGTAAAAGCTATGAAAGAGGAAAACTTGATCGTTTTAAAATTTGAAAGAACTTAAACAAGGTATGGAATCTAGTTCCCAAACCTGAAAATGCGTTAATCATTGGCACAAAATGGGTATACGGAAGCTCTAAACAAGATAAATGAGTGGCGGAGAAGACTAGTTAGAAACAAATCCCGACTTGTTGCTCAAGGATATCCAATGAACTTGTAATTGAGAAGGAGTTGACTGATGATGTAAAATTTTGCTACACCAAAGATATATATTGCGCAAGTGTGCTAAGTTGGAATCTATTAGAATTCTAGCTTACATGGATTTATGTATCCCTCTTTTAAAAAATTCAAACTTTTTCAAATGGATGTCAAAAGTGCTTTTCTAAACGAATATATTGGTTCAGTCAAGAAGAATATATGTCAAACAACCACCAGACTTGTTTTGAAAATCCAAAATTCGAGTGCTTCCCTATCACGTTTTAAAATTAACTAAAGCTTTATATGGTCTTAAACAAGCTCCTAGGGCATGGTATGATCGTTTAAGCTCCTTCAATTTTTTGGTAAGTCATCTTCCTATGTTTACCTCCCCTTTTTCTTCATAGGAAAGATCGATACAACACTTTTCATTAAACGATCCATCTCTTAGGAAATCTCATTATACAAATTTATGTTGATGATATTATTTTTGGAAGCTCTAACCCCTCTATGTGCAAGGAATTCTCTGATCTTCAAGACAAACCATCCTACTAGTTTGAAATGAGTGTGATGGGAGAATTAAAATTCTTCTTGGGACTACAAATTCATCAAACCGAACAGAAACAATGGTTCTTGGAATATTTATACGTCAAGCAAAGTATGCCAAGGAACTCGTTCAAAAATTTGGAATGTCCGTCCAACATCTCTTTTGAAAGCTCATATGGTTGAACTCCAAGTGACAATTCCTACTTAAGTCAACTCTTGATAAGGAGCCAGAAAAAGGCAATTGAAGAGAAATTCCCACAAATAAGTCAAATTTTAACCTTTTATCTTCCCTGAAACTAAGTATCGCGGTATAATCTTGGCTCATTTGCTTTATCCATTCAAACACCTATCAACAAGAGAAAGCAGATTAAGTTTGTCATGAGGTTTGTTACTTTTTTCCTTTACCTTTTCTATGATTTATTTTCAATATTTTTCTAAACATTTTGGGTAAGAAAAAACATTTTGTTTTTTATAAATTCACAAGTATTAGGTCTCACGTGGAAGATTTTGTCGTTTCTTGAGAATTATCTAGTTTCATTCTTTGGTTTTGTCGGTTAATATCTCATTGAAGGTCAATTATTGTCTCTTATTTACCTACTTTTGATTTTTCCTTATGGCTTAACGGGTCGTACTCCTTGTTATTATTAGCATATCCTTCGCCTTCGAGAACAACTCTTTTTTTTTTTTCTAATATAGATGAGAAATGCTTATTTGGTAGGTTCCTAGTTTAACAAATGATTTTACACTTGAAGGTTTTTCTATATGCTTGTGATCAAGTTTGATTCTAGTTCATTTGTTGCTACAGTATTAAAGATGATAGAAAAAAGTACCGATTTGGATAAAATATCACAACTACACATAGTGTGTTCGAGGAAAATCTCTTTTATTTCCTATTCAGTTTTTGGAAGCAACCATTTTAAAAAAAACAAGGATCAGGGGCCTCTCTCTCTCTCTACCAAAGTCTTGATTGGCCGAATATATTGTTGTTAGTCTTGCTGTGTCAAAATTGTTCACTACTAATTTGGATGTCTTATCACAACTAAGCGATTATGACTTGTTTTTTAAACGTCTATCAAAATTTCTCTCTTTTTTTTGATAATTTCGAGTGCTATCTACTGTTGAAAACACTCTTGAATCTTTTAATTGGGATAGGAAAGAAAATAAAAAAATGTTAATGTGTTGCATCATTCTAGATTTATGGCCATTAGAAATCTATCATATAGATATTAAGCATCATTTTATCATAAATCATGTTGCTCAGATTTGAGAGATTTTGAAATAGTTTTTGTTAACATTGTATACATCAGTATAGCAGTGGAACCTCAGATCAGCAGGTAACTCGATTTTAAACGTTTGGGACATTTTTACTAAGCCATAAAACTTCTATGAAGAACGTTTTAGGTCCATGATGCCAACAAGAAGATCCTTGGGAATTATTGAAAATATTCCAACGGTAATGTCCTTGTATTAGTCCTCTCTCTCTAATTTTTTTGTAAAGTTGTGGTATATAACCGAAATATCAAACCTTTTCTGCATATAAATTTTCTTGTAAGCTAATCAATTCTTTGCTGGTCTGGGATAGAATTGCATTTCACAATCCCAATTATAATAGAAAATTGCATTCGCAAAAAAAAAAAAAATAGTTATCTTGTGCTTCCAATATGTTTACCTAACCTAGCCAGGATGACTTTTACCTATCATATTTAAACCATGGTCTCTTTTTCATCCGTATCCCCATAAACCCTTTCCAAATCTTTTCTCTACCTGTGGTTTTCCTAGGCTTGTCCAACCCTTACTAGCACTAGACAAGGTACATAAATGTCAGTAGGGCCACATCTCATCTCTCCATTTGGCTGAGCTCGATTTCTTAAACTACATGGTTCATAAAACCCCCAATTTCTCCTCCTTTGTTTGGACTGGTTTGTGTTTAGTAAACAAAATATAGAGAACAGTGATTAACTTGAGTGCAATTTTAACAAGAAATGGACACAACAGTGATATTTATTTCTCTCTCCAATAGTGCTGAAGTAAATTTACCCTCATGACTCCATAACCTCTAATGTGGTGACTCCTCTATCACTTTATTTTTTTCTCCACATGTTAGAAGAAACTGCTTTAACAGTACTTCATTTATTGTCATGGGAACTCCATTCAATTTGCAATCTTTATTGATGTTGAGCACTCCGATATAGATTTGATGTGTAGACCATTGATCAGCTTGTTTGGTCATCATCTCCTCTAAGAAACTCAAAACCATTCTAACTGATAAACATGTCCATCTCTTTTGTTGAGTTTTCTTATTTTGTTATACTGGTGTCAAAAATTTTTTGGGATGACCACCATCAAGAACTCTTCTCGTCTCTTGAAGACAAAACCATCGTCTCTTTCAGCAGGTGGTAGGATTGTTGATCTTGACCATATGCTTTCTCTGTGTTGTGAAAGTGTTGACGATTTGTTTATTCCGTGATATCAAGGTTGGGAAATTTTTTCAAAACCCCTTTATTTTATTGGGCGGAAACGATGTTAAAAAACCATGTGGAATATGAAGAAGAGTTCGTATGTTTTATGCAAATCTTTATTTAGTTCCTCTAAGTTTTTTTTTTTTTTTTTTTTTTAGTTAATGAACTCGATAACAATGGTTCTTGGTATTTGCCGAACTTTGTCGCCAATAAAAAGCTCTCTTTTACTAAAAAGATTGTTGGATTTACTACTTAAAACATTAACAGTAGAAGTGCAAACTAGATCATTTGTTAGATAAATCTAGTTTCCATTATTAATGGCGGCTAAAAAGGCAAACTAAGATGTTTTCAGAAGAGATATTGTAGCCATTCTAAAAATTCAATTGCCATTAAAATCTCTTGCAATTTAATTGTCTTTTGATGATGTTAAGAAAACTCTTTCAAATTCACCAAAATTATTGCCGCAAACAATTGCCATTAAAACTAATGGGTTAGTCCAACATCTCTTTTGAGAAGCTAAAGCCTTTAGCACTCGGCATTGCCGCCAAAGCTCATATGGTTGCTAAAGCCCTTTTTTATTGCCGCTAAAGCCCCATTTTGTAGTAGTGTACTACTGTTGTACCTCGTGTTGGGTCCTACTCTACTATCTCCCAACGTGATGCTATCTTTACTTTTTGCCTTCTCTCCAAAAAGAAAATCAATTTGTCCTCCGTTATCATCAACTACATGATTGAGTGTGCTTCCAATCCTTCTAGCCTTCCTTATGGCATGCTCATCTCTCCCATACTTGAAGTCCACAAAATCGATTTAGTCTACTATCCCGTTACTCTAGTTAAGCAGTGTTACAACTCTAGGGCATTTGGTAGCATGGGGTATATTTTGAGCAATGATTCTTGGGTGCTAAAGGACGTCTTTGAGGCATCTCAACCTGGTCCTTCCACCAAAGCGAAGAAATCAGATCCTTCTGTCGTCTCTTCCGAATGTTATGCAGAACTTCTCGCCAAACTTTCCTCTATGGATGAAAAAATTGAGTCCATCAAAGACTTAATGGCAGCCACATTGTTTCAAGTAGAGAAGATTCGTGATACGACTAAGGAAACGGGTGCTAATGTCTCTAAGCTGCGGGTCAAACTGGATGTTGTTATAAAGGAAGCGGTCAAACTGTCCGCCAAGCTTCAAGCCAATGTTTGCGCCATGCCTGAACGTCTTACTACTCCGTTGACTATCATGAAGGATGCTATTGTGAATACATTAGCCTATTTCCTTCGTCGTCCAGTCTTCCACCGCCAAGAATAGTTTTTATTTGGTTGTTTTTGGTCTGTTTAAACAATGTTTTTTTTGTGGGACTTATGTTTGGTTGTGTTTATGCTGCACTTTGGTTTAATCCTTTTGTCTTTGATTGGTTTAGCATCCTATACATGTTATAAGTTTATATCTATGTTTGCTATTTCTTTGCCTTTATTTTTGAATGATGCCAAAGGGGGAGAACTAGACAGTCAACTGTTCAGGGGGAGCCTACAAGGACTAGTCGACTAGTCAGGGGGAGCCTCCACCCATTCAGGGGGAGCATCCGTTACACGGAAGTTGACTACATATCATTTAAAATTGTCATCCTCAAAAAAGGAGAGATTGTTAGTGTCAAGTTTTTATGATGACAATTTTACTTGTGCGCAGTATAATAGTTGAATCGCACAAGGAATAATATGAGCCCACAAATGGCCTCCAACGAGCCGGGCTCCCTCAAGCGAAGCCTTCACCCCCTAACAAGATGACGGCTAACGATTTAACGAAGAGTACTCTCATTTGTACTAAATCGTTCAAGAAAGGACAAGATATCCGCAACATTGAAAGAAGGAATATTCCGTGTTAGCAGTACCAAATCGTTCCAAGGAAGGAAAGGCCATCTCCAATATTAAAAGGAATATCTCATGAAGTGTAATAATCTTGTTGATTGATAATGCTGCCTCAACGCACAAGGAAAGCAGCAACAGCTTCAGCCTTATTCTTGGAAATAGGATCGTTAATTCCGTTTTCAAGGATCAAATCCCTTGGGTTGATCTCTCTGCGTGAAGAGCCTAAAATAGCTATAAAAGGGCTGCTTCCCAAGCACAACAAACATGCTTAGTCTCATTCTCGTAGTACTCTACTTTACTTTTCATAAACATTGTATGTCTGAGTGATTTATAGTGTAAGAAAAAAGAAAGGAGAGTTATAATATAGTTTGTGAGGCTTTGTATTAAAAAGATTAAGAGCGATTGAGTGTAGACGTAGGAGCTCCATTCAAACCTCGATTGTACCAAACCTTTAACGAAAAGCTGCAGAGATCACCCTTGAAACCCAAGGGACCGGACTAGGATTCACATTGAATCGAACCAAGATAAAACTCTTTGTGTCATTTACCTTCGCATTTTACTTTTAGTGTTCTCGAGCAAATAGTCGATATCGGTCTAACCTAGTCGACTAACAGAACGAAAAATTTACAATTCACCCCCCCCCCCCTCTTGTACTTTTAGTATCTGTCTATGAATTGTTAGATTGATGAGTGTGTTGCAGTGGCTTATCAGGTTTTCGGGAAACTACAGAAAAAGTAAGGAAACCAAATTTGTTAAGTACTACTCCCACTATCTCAAATTATACGGGGTTACTAAAAATAGTTGTCTCAAATTATTTATCGTTTTAGAAGTTTAAGGTATAATTAACTTTTTTTTTCCATTTTACCCCTAGTAGAATTTTATCAAACACCCCTTCTAATAATATTACTTAAGGGGTTGTAAAACCAAAAATGATAAATAATTTTTGAGATGGAAGAAGTAATGTACTACTTATTTCGATTGGCGCCCCTCTGATGATTTTACAGTATAAATGACCAAAATGGTCCCTTACCTTTGGTAGTAGTTCAAAATAGTCCATTAAGTATTACTTAAGCGATTTTGGTCCTTTAAATTTACCAAAGTGAGCATTTTTTTGTCTCTGTTAGGTATTTATCAAACTCTAATTGTTAAATTTAATTGAAACTGTGAAAATAAAAAAAACTACTTAACAGGAAGTGGGAACTCACATTTAAAAATATAATTTTTATAGTTTATGTTATTTTTGGTTTATTTCAAAAGTCTAGTACAACTTTTTGAGGTGTAATATTTGTTACTTTTGGTCTATTTTTTGTAATCTGCTGTAGTTTCTAAAATTTTGACGGAAGTTTCTGGTGTTTTAGGTTAAAAACAATTCACAGTTTTGGTTAAGTTTATCAATTAAAGTTTTGGTAAATATTTGACAGATACCAAAAGTGCCCATTTTTGGTAAACTTAATGAACCAAAACTGCTTAGTTGATACTTAAGAGACTACTTTGAACCTATGATCAACATTTCTGGCGAGCAATGTATATTACTATTGGCTTTTTATGCGCTTGTAAGTTGTGATAAAATACGTGTTTTTTACATGTCAATAAAATACGTTTAATAAATACATTTTTATATGGAGTTTAGGTGGTCAACATGAACAAGTCTAAAATTGAGATGTCTAAGTGAAATTGATGCCAAATTAAATAATGTATTTAACCAATATTAAAAATATTTTATAATGAATAATTTAACTAAAAAATAAGAACACTATATCATATGTTCAGATGCTCAATTGAAATACACTAAATTTGAAACGGAAAAGGACCTCCATCCACCTTTGAGCCCCGAAATACCTCGATGTTCACCTATTGGATCTAATATACCCTTATTTCTAACAACCCCATCTCATTTATTATGTGGCATCATTTAATTGGTTACCTCATATAATTAATAAAACTCATTAATTTTAATCTAAGTTGACCAGATCCCAACTCATCTA
The DNA here is from genome assembly GCF_029784015.1 of Lycium ferocissimum. Classification (NCBI taxonomy): domain Eukaryota; kingdom Viridiplantae; phylum Streptophyta; class Magnoliopsida; order Solanales; family Solanaceae; genus Lycium; species Lycium ferocissimum. The sequence continues at coordinate 71,005,459 of NC_081346.1, read as the reverse complement.
ACCTGTCAACCCAACCCGTTCCAAATTAAATCCCCCATCAACTAAAAGAATATAACCTATTTCATTAAAAAATCAGTCCGGATCAAACCCTATATTATATTTGATAACAAAGAACTCTACCGTGGGTGATACTAACGTGAGACTTTTGAGACTTGAGACGTAAGAAAGCACTATATTATATTTGATTTAGTAGAGAATTGTCTATTGGACTTAATATTTTAATGGGTAGGGTCTTAGGTACTAATCTATTGGATCTTTAGAAACTAGACTTATTAGTACTGGGCACATATGATATAGGTAGGGCTAGATATAAGGTATAAAATTTTCAAAAGTACTAAATTCATATCCAATCCGAAATCCATAAATTTTAAAAATAAAATCCGAAGTCCAATCCATAATCTAAATATCCAAACCAAATATTTAAAAAGTTCGGATTTCGATTTGGATTTCGGGTTGGCCAAATTATGCCCACCCCTACCATCCGCTGCCCCACATCCTTTCATGGTTGGGACCTTAGCTTATTGATTTCCACTGTTGTTGGAATTCTAAATTACATCTTTCTTCCTTCTACAAAATTTCCAAAATCTATTGGTTAGTTAATATCTGTGGAAAGAATCTAAGCATATTCTCACGCAGGGCGAAAAGGGTTTGTCGGAAAACACACAATATATACAAGCTGTTGAATTTATTTTCTATGTATGCAAAGTAGATTGTAAATTTTCTAGGTGAAATTCATCATTGTTCACGCATGAACTCAAATAGATACAATCAAACCTATCTATAATGACCTTGTTTATCCGGATATTTTTTTTATTGTTATAGTGAAATACTTGTTATGAAAAATATATAATATAACATAACATGAAGATTGGTTCCAAAATGGGAGAAGATTGAATAGTTGATTTGCATAAGCTTTAAATTAACTTACACAATGGATGTTTTCCACTAGTTTCATACAGATGAAGTCAAATCATAAAACATCATTCTCAATGACGATTCTTACAACCTTTGGGGTATTGTCAAGCTAATGGATACATTTATACAGTGTCCTAACAACTCCAGTTCATCGTTCAGCAAGGGAACAAATAGGTTAGAGGGCAAATCATTAAAAATGAGAGAACAAGGTTAAATTAAAATAATTATACATCGGTTAAGGGTGCAAAATGCAAAAATCTCGTTGTATTAATATAAATATCTTGCATACATGATTTGTCTCTCTTTCTCCTCCTCCTCGGGTTGACTTCCCTTTTCTATTTATACATACTCTATGTAATGAGTAAAAAAAGAAAAAGAGAAAATTATACCACATGTTCGTAAAACTGTGAAACTTGCCTACATTGGAATGGGAGGAGAAACTTGGGGAAGTGTGGTGACAGGGCCCTTCCAAGTTTTTATTTGGAATCTGGATCTCAAGGTTTAATTATTAGGTGATAGGACCCCATTTAGGATTAAGGCTAATTAAGTGGAGACAAATTATTGGGGCGTCAAAGTAAGCCCCCAAGTTTAAAAAAATACATTCTCGTCCAAGAATTTAAACAGTTAAAAATAAAAACTATTCCAAGCTTTCAAACCGCCTCCAAGTTTTAAAAAATACCCATTTGATCCAAATTAAGAAATAATAAAATAACTCAAAATAAAAATCTACAAATATATCTTTTACCTTATAAAAAAAAGAAATATGAAGTTATATTCTCCTCTCTCCATTCATTTTCGCGTTGATTTCCTCCTACATCTGAAATATACTCCATTGACAGCCATTGTTAGAGCTGTGAGCTTCAAGCTTTAAAAAATGAATTTTTGAAAGAGTGCTTAATTTCAAGTGGGTGTTTTTGGATTTTATTGGGAATCTTTTGATGAGTTTAAATCTCAAATTTTTGAGATTTTCGAGAAATTTTAAGGTGATTTTGGATTAAATTTCAGATTTAAGCTTGAGGATTATTGAAGCTTGAACTTCTAACTTGAAAAATTGATTTTATGAAGGAGTGTTTTATTTCAAGTGGGTGCTATTGGGTTTTGTTGGGGATCTTTTGAGGAGTCAAAATATCAAATTTAAGGGAGTTTGGAGAAGATTTAAGGTGGTTTTGCGTAAAATTTCATATTTGAGCTTGAGGTAAAAGATGAACATTTCAGATTTGAGTTTGAGGTTGAAGATGAACATTTCATATATATAACTTTCATTATAGATGAGACAACGTTTATATATAGACCATTGAACTATTATAGCATAATGGGGTCCTCAAAAGAGTTATGTCACCACACTTGCAAACTCTGTTAATAAGTCAGCTACATGTTATTAGAATCTACAACCTAGCACTTGCTTTTGTAACCAATTTTTTTCTTCTAATAAGAAGTGAACTAATTTTAGATTATAAAACTTATATTTGTAACTAAACAATATGTTATCACCATGAAATTAGTGAAACAACACTATAATAATTTAAAATAATGATAATAAATGAGTAATGTTAATAATTTGTTCCGGAAAAAGTTATGATGATCATAGCTATATGTAACAACTTGGAATTGGTGACATAACTATATGTGAACATCACATGTTTTTTTAGTCCTGTTGCAATGGTTACTGTGCTAAATATGATCCTTATTGAAATTGATGACATAAGCACATGTAATCAATGTGAAATGTTCTTGTCTTTATTGCAATAAGTGAAATAATTATTCAACTAACTAGTAATGTTTAGATTAATAGCGAATGACTTGTATAATTTCATCCTTTGTAACCAAAAAAGATTTTTTTAATAAGAAGTGAACTAATTTTACATTATAAAGCTTATAGTTGTAACTAAACAATATGTTATCACCCTGAAATTAGTGAAACAACACTATAATAATCTAAAATAATGATAATTATTGAGTAATGTTGGTAATGTGTTGAAGAAAAAATTATGATGATCATAGCTATATGTAACAATTTGGAATTGGGGACACAACTATATGTGAACATCACATATTATTTTTAGCCATGTTGCAAATAGTTACTATATTACATATGATCTATATTGAAACTGATGACATGATTACATGTGATAAATGTAAAATGTTCTTGTCTTTATTGCAATAGGTGAAATAATTATGTGGCCAACTCTTAATGTTTGGATTAATAGCGAATGACATGTATTATTTCAATGATATTTGTATTTGTATCAATAATGACATTATCATTTTGTTAAATATTCATTTAAATGCCAACAATGATAAGTTTCAAGAATTAATTGATCAATTTTTTATATAATTTCATCTAAACCGTAGATTGTTTACGAAAATCGTAGTCGCTTCTAATAACCGTAGTTGCTTCTTAGTGGCTAAAATGTGACCCTTTTTAGTTGTCATTATATATATATATATATATATATATATATATATATATATATCTGTATGTGTGTGTGTGTGTGTGTGTGTGTGTGTGTGTGTGTGTGTGTATGTATGTATAGCCAATGCGAAGCTTAGAAGAAATTTATAGAATGCTAATAAAACTTATGTTGCTACATTCCATATGACAACTGTTGTATATATATGCAGTATATATATAAGATTTGACATGGTTTCAGATCAAATTACAGCAGTTGTTCGTCCAAAAGGAAGAAGACGACAGTGCTAGAAATAGTCTAGTAGAATCTTTATTAGGTTTCTACTAAGCTTCTGCATTGGTTATTATAGTCTTGACTAAGATTCTACTAGACTATACAGCAGTTGTTCGTCCAAAAGGAAGAAGACGACACTGCCAGAAATAGTCTAGTAGAATCTTTATTAGGTTTATAGTTTCTACTAAGCTTCTTCACTAGTTATTATAGACCTGACTAAGATTCTACTAGGCTATTTCTGTAGTGTCGTCTTTTTCATTTTAGACGAACAATTGCTGTAATTTGATATAAAACCATGTCAAATCTTAACCAAACTGCTTCAAATTTCAGATATGAGCTCCCCTCCACGTTCCGATTCTTTTGAAATATCACCTATGTGAAATAGAGCTCGATTGCGGTAATCCAAAATTTGAACAATCATCTTCTTCAGCCTTGGGGGTTGTTATAAAATCTATCCAAAATCATGTCAAATATCAATGAAATTGCTTCAAATTTTAGATATGAATTCTCCTCGATGTTCCGATTTTTTTGAGGTATCACTCACTCAAAACGGAACTCGTTTGCGGTAACCCACATTTTTGACTTAGAGCTTTGAAGCTTTGTTAGTGGCCGTCAATGGCTTCCAGCTTCTTCTTCACGTTGTTCACTAATCAAAATGTGTATATACTTCAAGTTTAGCTTTCAAAGACAACTGCACACATAAAAGATGAAAGAATAAGAGAATTTGGGAGTAAAATAATGATTTTCGGAGAAGAAGAACATGAAAGAAGAAAGAGAAAGAGAAAGGAGCTTTTTTTGAAAAGTTTAAAACTTAGCTCCGAAGTTTTTAAAAATACAAATAAGCCCCCCATATGTGTGCTAATCGTATCATTAGTAATTTCTGGAGCAAAAATAAGTGGGAAAAAAATAAGGGCCCTGCCACTTAGAAAACAAGTTTTGGGGTCCTGCCACCTCAATCTTCCGAGAAACTTGGGGGAGACATATAAGATCAAGTTGTAAATTCAACTATTGTGGCATCTTTAACCCTCTGTTTGGATGGTTGGTGTTACGGTCCGCTTTTACGCTCGCACATAAAAACTTCTCATAACTTGACCTCTTTGTCGTGAACAAACAGAGTTGCCCCCTAATTCATTGAATGGAAATTAGGAAACCAATTTAAAAGGTATTTTTTGAAAATCCTTTTTTAGTACCAGAGAAAGTGTAAGAGTTACGCGATCCTTTGATGGGAAGGTTTTAAGCACGTCGGTATTAAGGATCCGTCCAATGCGGTTTACCTACGGATCTAACATCTTATGACTAAAAATTTGTATAACTTATTTGTAAAATGTGTTTAAGGAGTTATATGTATAAAGTTTGAAAGAAGCCTATTTATGGCTAATTAATTAGAAAAGGAGACATATTTTATTTGAAAAAATGAGCTTCAGTGGTGTTTTATTTGAAAATCATTTTTAGCATTTCAATTGTGTCTTCAATTCAATTAATGAATTAATTATTAATTGGGCTAATTATGAAGGAGCGGCTCTCTTCAAAATGTGTACGGTTTATTAAGACTTTGAATTATAAGTATAATTCAACTTCTTAATCCCATTAATGAACTCGTTTACTTTTAACTCGAAGATATGAGAGATCTTTAAGTGACTAGGCAACAAGTGTTTTAACTGATAAGTAACTTCGCAAGACTTTTGTCCTTGGTTGCTTTGGCTATGATAAGATGGGCAATTTGAAAAGAGTATTTTTTGTCATTTTCAACAATTCCAAAAACAAACATTTATTTGGATGAAATTATTAGGCCACAAGCCTATTTAATGAGCCCGCAATATCACGTGAAAAAGCTCTTGGGCTGAATCACTTTTTTCCAGAAATTCTCAAATTTCTTTGCATCAAAAGAGGAATTGCTTGCTTTCTCCTTAAAACCCAACTTCAACGTTTGGTTAAAAAAATCCGGAAATCACCTTGTGACTTTGTAAAATTTTGAACCTATCGAATAAAAAAGTTAGTCATACAACATTACAAATCAACGATTTAAGCAAATAATTAATGTAACGTAAATGAAGAAGAAATTCTACTCCTATGGATACTAACGTGTACATAAAAGGAAAAGGTCACAAATTCTTCATTAAACACTAAGAGCTTATGAAAATGTGTTGCCAGCCAACCAAATCAAAGAAGCAGACCTCAAAAGAAACAAGCATTAATACTTAGTTCAGGACAAAAACAACTCCTTAAAGTTTGAACAAGTTAAAACTTCAACCAAACATGTAATGCGCTAGTTCAACAACCATATCAGAGTTGGACAAAACACATAAAGAGCTCGAGATAAATTTAGTTAAACATACTATTGATACAACGGGTAAATGATCCTATCTCGACTCATAACAAAATACTCAAATGACTTGTTTAGCTCGTACTGAACAATGAAAGAAAAAGGAGAAATCAGTGTATTACCGTTTGAATCTGAGAAGAAAACAAAAGCATTTAAAACTTTGCCCAAAATGAGCGTGCAATGTCTGGAGAGAGAGGAAAAAAAAAAAAAAAAAACGTGTTGACTCAAGGAAAATGAGAAATGACTGGTATTTAGGAAGTGGGCCGGGTCGCTGTATTTTTTGGGCTGGATATTGGGCTAAAGAATGCTTAAGGTGCGGTCAATTGAGTTCAAATATAATCACTTTCTTGTTATAATTATAGCCAATTCTTTATTGAATGGCCAAATTAAAGACCAATTTGAATCGAATTATTAATCGACTAATCAATAAAGCTTCTTATCTTGACAAAGTAAGAATACCTATTTTGCAAAATACGGATTAATTTTAGCAAATAAATCGCAAATGATTTTAATTTGACAATTTGATATAAGTACTAAATTAAACACTTATTCTTTAACATAATTAATACTTAAATTTATACGTAAAATATATACGATATATATTAGGATATATTTTTGCCAAATGAAATGACAAAAATAACACCAAAACTAGTTAAGGAAATATTTTTGACTTTACGAATGCGTATTTCACTCTGTTTGTAATTCAAAAAGCTCGATTAGTTAATTTAAAATGTGAAAGGGCCAAAATTGGGTGTCAATAGTTGTTTCCCGTGGTTCAATAATGTGTTGTTTCCTATGAAACCATGTTTGTTTCCATTGTTCTTAAAATTATGTTGTATGGTATTGTAAACCCGTTATATAACCATGAAAAAGCCCATATTTTATAACCACGGATTTGATGGTTTTTGCGTGGTTACGTATTTTATTTCCCCATTATACCCCCACCCACCTCCATCACACCCAAACCCACTCCGCCCCAACCAGCACCAACCCCTGCCCCTACTACCCCACCAACCCCCACTACCTCCCACCCCTACTCCCCTCCCCCACCCCCACCACCCCACCACCACTCACCCTATACCTTACCACCCACCACCATCCCACCCCCACAACCCCCTCACCCTCCACCACCCACCACCTCCACCCACCATCCGCTTATTTTTTAAAGTCCTGTTTTATTCTTTATCTAAGTTTTATTAATATATATAAACTAGTTTGTAATTAAGGGTTAAGGGTATTTTAGTAAACTTACATGTTATTATACAGTACCATACATTCAAACCAAATAATAAAAATGTTGTTAAACCACAATAAACGACACACTCTATCCAAACGTTGTAATACCTCTGTCCCAATTTATGTGATACACTTTCTTTTTTAGTCTATCCCAAAAAGAATGATACATTTCCTTATTTGGCAACAATTTAACTTTAAACTTTACCTTTTACGCTTTACGAGATGATCTATAACCACACAAATATCCTTGACTTATTTTAGACCACAAGATTCAAAAGTCTTATTTATTTCTTAAACACCGTGCCCAGTCAAACTATATCACATAAATTGGGACGGAGGGAGTATTTATTAATACAGTACAATACTTAAGGAAAATACAATCCAATCTAGAACACATAGTTCTCCCAAGATCCATATATTTGTTTCACTAGTCGACAGTATAATCACATGTATAAAACACGAACTATACTATAAAGTTCACAATCTAAGTCGTACCTGTTATAGAAGATTGTTCCAATATTCGATGAAGATTGCTTTCGTTCTTCTTAGGAATCTAGTTCTTCACGGAGAAGAAGAGAGTTTTTCTGTTTTTGGAATGAAGTAAGGAAACGTTTTGTTTACCAGAATTGAGAAATTCTTCCTGTAGAACTCCTTTTATGTTTCCTGAATAGGTACAACTATTCAGAAACTTTTTTCCAACAGTTGTGTCCTTTCCTTTTAACTTAAATTAAATATCTAACAAATATATACTTATTATTTATATAGATCCGGGTTGACCCACATGGGTGACCAAAATCTAGTTTTTTCAAATAAAATACAATACTATACTATACCATACCATACTATACATTGATGAACGAGGAAACAACCATCCAAACAGGCTAAAGAGGCTATCACCACGCTGACTAGTTTATCCCGGGATTATAATCCCCCGGGGACTAATTTATACCATCTAGGAGATGACATAAAATAATCCCAAGGTTAATGAGATAAGGTGGGATATCCTATCCTTAAGGTTGAGCTTCATTTTATACCCTATTTGATAGAAGGTATAAATTTATCCTCGTACAAAATTAATCCCAAAGTTAGTGATGGAATATCCCTTGTACTGTACCAAACGACCGTAAGGTTAAGGCCTAAGAGGACAAAAATGTGAGGTCCAAAAGCCTTGAAGTGGCTCGGAAAGATCGAAAAGTTTTACTAATCCAAGTCATACTTGTTGGGTGTGCGAACAAAGTACTAGATGGAAAGAAAAAAGAGCTACCTATAAGGAATTGGATACTCTTAATGATATGAGACCTTTTGGGGAAAGCTTCATTTTACAATATCAGACTGTCATGTTAAGAGTATCTTTGGACCTTTTAGCCCAACAATACTTGCGTGAGGCACCTCTTTACTTGACAAATGGACAATTTGGGTCCCACTCTCAAAGACTTCCTCCCTTTCCCAAACTACTCTTTATCTTTTTCCTCTCCTCTCCCAAACTACTATTTATCTTCTTCCTCCCATTCTCCATTAATATGCTCTTATTCTCTTCTACTACACTTTGCAGTTCATATGACCTACGAACTGGAACAACAATTTAAAGGTTATCTTCAACACAGTTTCATCCTCCTCTCCTTTTCCAACACCCCGACCTCCCCACCCCCCACCCCAAAAAAAATCCTCCGTTGCCCAAATGCACTGGCGATTGATATTTCCTTCAATTTCGGTGAATAAAAGAGAGAGTGTGTTTACATCTAAAAAAGAAAGGCGGAAATTCATTGTCATTATTATTTTCAATTCTTATAACTAAAATGTTTTCATAAAAGTATAAAACTTTTAGTGCGTGAGAACACAACCAACCCATGGATTCATACATATGGCAAGTACTCCCATTGTCAAGCGAATTCCTCTCTTCCCAAACTACTTTTATTATATATTCGGTAGTAACCCATTAGTTGCAACATTGATCCTTTTTGGTTGTCCCAAACTCTGAAATCTTGTTTAAATTCTTCTTGTGTCTTATCTTTAACATCCCAATCTCCATTAAGTTTAGGGTCCTTCGAGATTTGTAATCCTCGGTTGCTTCAATATCACGCATTCAGTAGTTCGTTGCTCATAATGCTTTACAAACTCGGTTATACTCATTGTCTTGCATGACATCTTGAAGACCCTATTTGTGCTCTCCTTCTTTCCTTGAAAAAGTAGAATGACTAAATGCGGGACACCAATTTTCCCTCAAATCATATAACTTTTCCCAGTATTACTCACACAATCCCAATCACTTATCATTTTTTGCCATACTAACCCCCCCCCTATAAGAGTTTATCAAAACCGAAATCGACTTAAAAAAGTTGTGGCATGTTCTTTTGAGCATTTTGTCAATGTGCCATTCACATTATCGATGACACGTATAGAAAAACCTTTTTAATGGCAAAAGCTATGGCTTGAGCTTGATCGGTGAAAATTATTTTTGGGGCTATTCCTTCCATTGCCTTCAAAAATGTTTGAAATAGCCAAATAAAAGAACCAAGTTCATCGCACAAGAATGCACATCAAAGAAAACATTTTTCCGGTGGTTATTCAAACCAGAAATGGGCACGGATCATGTCATATCTATTAGTGCGATAAGTAGTGTAAAAAATCATCACATTCAAAATTCTGTCATAACTAAAATGTTTTCAAACCACGACTTAATAGTTACTTTGAATATCACATACCATAACTCGGTGAACACACACGAAAAGGCCCAACATAGGATAATTCAACACATATGTACATATGCGGACCGAAGTACAAATAACGTATATCATAAAGCCGACAAGGCTATCGAAAAATATCAAGAACCCAAAACAAGGCCGACAAGGCCATACATAATATTTACATATCCACTATGTCAGCCTCTAAGAGTATACATATGAACATATATTATACTATAGTACCAAAAGATAGCAAGCCGGAGTAGTGGCACTTGCTAACACCGTGGGTTAGAAAATCCTACGCGGTTGCTCCTTGATAACTCTGTGCAACGAAATGCAGCGTCCGTGCAATCGGATAAAACGAGTATGTAAGGCGGGGGAGGGTAACAACATAATTAGGATGTAATGTGACATTAATAAAGGCAAAAGAAAAACCGAACACGGAAGTAGCACGAAATACAATGCATGACAAAATCATTGGTATGCTTATTATATATTTATATATATATATATATATATATATATATATATATATATATATATATATATATATATATATATATGTGCGTAAAATATCCATCCCGGCCGTAAGGCTCGGTGTTATATGTGTAAAATCATGCCCGGCCATTAAGGCTCGGTGTTATCATCATTAGCCCGCGTCAGGGGCAATATCATAACATGCCAGCTGCGGTGGTGTGCGCATTTACGAGCCATGCCCGACGACTATTCGTGTAGTAAAATAGTGAAATATATTTATTTATATGTATATACCATGTATGAGAAGTCAATGATCGACCTTGGCCTTTCGGAGTGACATAAGGTCGGTAGCCTCCGAATAGCTTATGGAATTCGTATCGAGTCCAAAGAAGTAATCGATGATGATAAGTAAAATAATATTTTAAGAATCAATAAAATAACAAGATATTAAGATTTGAAATACAAAACATGGGAATGGAGTGTATTTGTTATGGAACGCTCGTGTTTATATTCTAGTTGGATTCATGCCAAAGAAAGAGGGAAACGAACACCTTACATACCTTATCCGTCAAGCCACCACTTAAAGAATTCCTTACACCGATGCTTGCCCTTCACCCGAGCCTATATATTGAGAAATATACCTTTAATCATACTTTCATCATATTTCCATCAACTTATAAGCACTAATTATGGAAGACTAATTTGAGTTACGAAAATTTGATCAGCATCTCCCCTATATCATCTACTTCCTCTAAATACCAAAACAACTCCCAAACAATACCAAGAATATTAACAACAACATCCTCAATATTCTACAAGATAAATATGTATATTTTCATCCAAACTCTCTTCAAACCTCAACCCATAGGCCAACAACATCAACATCAACTATAAATTTTATTCTCATAAATATTCCTAAATCAATGTTAATAAAGAGAGATTCCATAATTCATACCTTATCTTTACTAGAGTAGCAAGATCTTCAATATTTACTTTGTTTCTAAGCCAACTCCAACACAGAATGAAATTATAAACGAGACTACACGTTGTCAGGACCTTGATTAATACGCCGTAACTTGAAATTGACTCAAAATCCTCACCTTTTATGTGATATAAGAGAGTCTTGCTTGCTGAATTTTCTGGAAATTTTTAGAAGTTTTTGATGGAAAAAATGGGGTTTTTAACCTTTTTATAGTGGCTCAAAGTCGGCAAGACCGAAAATTGTTTCGGCTCGTCAGCCTAAATTGTAACGTCCATAATTCTCTACTCCGATGTCCTATCAATGAGCGGGTTATTGCGTTGGAAACTAAACTCGATGAACTTCATTTTAGGATTTTGAAACACCTTAAAACTCCTAATATGCATGAATATATACCCCTCCAATGTTGACCCAAAATTCTATCCTTGATTCTGCCAACTTTTTTTTTTTCTTCAAATTTTCGACAAACTTATTTTTCTTGATTTTCTTGGTCCCAGAGTCTTCCATAGCTTATTATATGAACTTAAACCCTCGTAACCATGAGATAGATGCATACAATCTCTCATATCCTAGGAAATGCTCCACGTCTACACTTAAACAACTAATGCCTAATAGATTTCACGTACAAGACTACGAGGTGTAACACACTCATAGTGCAATCTAGATATACTATCTCTCCAAAAGAAGTTGAACAACCTGCCATCATCATCAACTTTAAAAGAGTAGAAGAAGTTAGAGTCCTCTGATTGTAAATGCATGAAATGATTTATCAAAGTTTGAGCATCCCCACTACTAATCATGTTTCTCTTATGTGCTTGTATGAAGTTATGTGCATCTTGTTCAATAAATCCTGCATTTTTTATACCACCCGCTTCATTCTGAAGAAATCGAACAACTTTTTTTGTACGAATTCCAACATCAACCATAGAACCAAGAATGTTTTTAGTAGCACTTGTAAGCTTGCGACCAGATTGTATGAAATGTCTCAAATTATCTTGTATCATGGGATGGTTATGCACATCACTGAACTCACATACTTACCATATCTCATTTGAAATTTTGAATTTTATACGAGCCAAACAACCACATCTATATTGTAATCTTTGTCGCTTCCTTTCTTGAAAAGGGGAGAGGTTATCATATTTTCCTTCACAAGAACAAAGAAATAAACACCTTGTGATCTCCTTATTTCTGTTATAAGTCTCTGCTCCTTTTCGGATACCAAAACCTTTTGCCACTGAATATGAATTATAGGCATTGTATGCTTCCTTTTCAGAATGAAATTTCATATCAATCTCAAAGACAAAGTTCTTGTTAACGTTATAAACACTATGCGCTCTTGTGGAATATTCTTGATCGTTAACATTGGAATCTACAACAATAATATTTAGATTATAAGTATCGAAACTCAAGAAATAGGTAAAATATTAATAAAAGCTAGTTAATATAGGACCTCCGTACTTGAATTAAGATAATCTCATATAAGTGAATTATACTACCTTCTTGGGCAGGAGCCCCATTGTCAACATGTGCATCCTCCATTTTTTTATTTGACCCACAATCTGCATAAGGAAAAATTATACATTAAAGACTACCTATTGCCAAAAGTTACTAGTATATAAAAATATCAATATACACTTTTTGTGATGTTATAAAGACTCTACTTAAAATATATTTGAATATGTGATTCTTCAGTAGATTTGAATGTCATTTTTTTGGATCATTATTTGGAGTTGATCTTATTTCTATTTTATAGTAAGTAATGTTTTATATTGCAGGATCTTCCCAACAAGCTATGAAGGTCATGCATGACAATAATGAATGACATACAAAGATGCTCCACATTAGTGAGCATTAAATGATTTTGCACAAAAATAAGCAACATTTTGCTTCCAAGTTGTGTATAAAATATTTTATCCTGATGGTATATATGTACCAAAATAAGGTTAAGCTCTTCATTTTCTTATTTGAAAATTTGGCAACAGAATGTGATTGTACAAATACAATTTATTTGAAGAGAAAAAAAAGAAGAGAAGAAATAAGTTCATAGATGTATACATTTAGAAGAGAGTTTCCTGTAACTTTACTTGACTTTTGGGTATCTCTTTGAGAGTGCACTGCTCAGCAATGGTGTATTTTTCTTTGGATGAAATTTATTTTACTTGATTTAGATGTGATCGGCAAAGATCCAAATAAAAGGAGGGGAAAATGGTATCTTGTTCCCTCCATTTCTATTGTACGTACATTATGCTGTGTTTTCTTTTCGTTTGGTTTCGTTTGTCAGTTGTAAAAGTAGAAAAGGGGCCCACAAATAGCATCAATAATGTTTCATGACCACAAGAAAAAAAAAAAGAAAAAAATAGCACCAAGGAGTAAGGATTAAAGGGGTAATAGAAATGGAACCCACACGCTATTATTTTTTAATAAAAAATTACCCTCACATGCAAGTCATATTTATATCTTCTTCTCCCCTGAATCAAAATTTTCCTTGCCATAATAGACTTTGTGGTTGAATTTTCTATTAGTATTCATTTTCGAATCCTAGATGTAGATCGGACCCTCTCCGTCGAAAGAAATGAGATTATCGAGGATACACACATTAAAAATATAACCAAATTTGCCCATAAAACTTTTGTTTTCAAAAAAGTGAGAGTGGAAACTACTATATAATGCCATGTCGTGGATCCCTTTTTGGTCTTAATACTATTCTTCGATTTGGTGTGTCTATTAACTTTGTGTGTCTATAGTCGCTCATAGTATTATTGCCTTATCCTCCATTATGCCTCCACCATCAGCTTCATCTCATAAGTATCATGTTTTTTTGAGTTTTAGAGGGGAAGATACGCGTAAAACTTTTATAGACCACCTCTATGAAGATTTGGTGCAAGTTGGGATTAGTACATTTAGAGACGATGAGGAGCTCAGAAGAGGCACGGAAATCAGATCTGAACTGCTTCAAGCTATTGAAGATTCCACAATCTCCATTGTTGTGTTTTCAAAAAATTATGCCTCGTCTACTATTTGGTGTCTTGATGAGCTTTTGAAGATCCTCGAGTGTAGAGAGCAGCATGGTCAACTAGTTATTCCTGTTTTCTACAACGTTAATCCTTCTGAGGTACGTAGACAAGCTGGTACATTTGGTAAAGCGTTTGCTGAGCACAAAAAACGTTTTGGGAAGAAGAAGGTGGAAAGTTGGAAATCTGCTGTCACAAAAGCTGCGAATTTATCGGGATGGGATTTGCCAAATATCGAGAACGGGTACTCTAACTTGCTCAAAGCATAATAATTATTTTTTTTTTTTTTTTGGGTTAAGTGGATAATGTTAGTATATCATAACCAGAGGCGGATCCAGAATTTAGATTCTGTGGGTTCAATCTTAAGAATTTTAGTATTGAACTCATTATATTTTAAAAGTTATGGGATCATATCTACTATATATACAATTTTAATAATTTTTCACACATAAATTTATACTCCGTATCGACCACTTAATAGGCTAGATCCGCCCTGAGTTCATAACACAAAATTTACAGTGTAGCGGGAGCTTTGCTCCTTGTAATTAGTTCAGTTTTTGTGTCCAGCACATTAAGATTACAATCCGAAATATATCTAACAAAAATAGTTTCTAGAATGTATGCTTAATCTGTAAACTTCGGAAGAACTACCAAATTCTGAGTCTATTAAGAAAATTTTTGTAGGCACCCTCCTTCGCCAGTAGATCAACAACTTGATTTTGCTCCCTATATATGTGATTGATTCTTTGGATTTTCCAGTTGACTACATCAAAGACCTGCATTCATAGATTAATGCACAATAAGTTTGGTGTCCATTTTGTAGCATATTAATTATCTAAGAGTAATCACTACTAGAAAAAGAGGTTTTTCCCACTGACATTTAGTGGAAAATTGTGCTATGAAATATGATTTTTCCACCTCATTCCCACTGAACCATCTCATTGGGAAAACGCATAGTGGGAAACAGGTTCCCATTGAAACGGTGAGAAACTTCCTAATTTTTCCGTGTGAAAACACTGCGTTTTCCCACTGACATTCAGTGAGAAATAGCCACTGAATATTTTTCAGTGGGAAATCAGTGGGAAAATAGAGATTTTTTAGTAGTGACTCAGACACTATTAAGTTGGGAGTAAGGTTATGTTGCACAACAATCTTTAACCCCCTGCACAACGCACACTGGTTATGCTGTTTCTGATTACTTGCTCAAACTTGACTTTTAACTTTTCTATACTGATAGTTTACAAGAAATTTTATACACTATTCAGTAACCTAAAGTAAAACAACAGATAGCCTATAATAAGTAGAATAAGTGACCTACAAAAAAGTGTCAGACAATCTAGTCGATATACAGTATAAGATAAATTTCTATCTAAAATACCTTCCTCTCATCTTGGTTAGATTTTAGACTAATTTGTCTTGGGTTTGACTTTTCAGGCATGAAGCAAAATTCAACAAGAAATTAGTAGGAGAGGTCTTAGAATTAGTAAATCCCACATGCATGCACCTCCCAGAACTCGTAATTGGGCCTAATTCTCATGCTGCGGGAGTGGTTTCTCTATGCGACTTCTACTCATCAGCTGGTGTCTGCATGTTTGGGATCTATGGGATGGCTGGCATTGGCAAAACAACCGTTGCCAAAGCCGTGTACAATCGATTCCACAGGAGGTATGAAGGTTTCTCCTTTGTGGCTCACGTAAGAGAGCGCTCGGAGAATAACATGCTTCACAACTTACAGGAACAACTTCTTTCAGAGGTTCTAAGAAAAGAGAACTTTGAAGTCCATTATAATGTTGATAAGGGAAAATGCCTAATCAAAGAAAGACTTGGTCAGAAGAAGGTCCTCATTGTTCTTGATGATGTCGATGACATGAGCCAGATAAAAGCATTGGCGGAAGAGCGAAGGCCTGGTTCGGTTCGGGAGCACAATAATTATTACAACCGAAGCGAGCATTTGCTAGATGATGTTGGAGTAGACTATAAGTACAAGGTAACAAGGTTGGATGATTTCTCTTCCAGGCGACTCTTTTGCTTTCATGCTTTCAAGGATTCTCTGTGCCGAAAATTTGGATCATGAGTTGGTGAAAGACATAGCACGTCTTGGTGGAGGGGTTCCTTTGGCACTCGAAGTTCTGGGCTCTTTTTTGCATGGAAAGGATGATCAAATATGGAGAAGTACCTATGAAAGCTTGAAAAATCTTGTCCATCATACTAGCATTCACAAAGCACTCAAAATAAGTTCGACTCACTTGATGAGAACTCTAAGGAGATTTTCCTTGACATTGCGTGCTTTTTTATTGGAGTCCAAGAAGATTATGCTAGTCTTGTATTGACCGCTGTGGTCGCTCTTTTCGGCTTGGGAAAAGGAATTTTTGGAAGATGTTTACTCAAAATTGAACGAAATTATTTGTGGATGCACGATTTAGTTCGAGATATGGCCAAAGAAATTGTTCGTCAAGAGTCACTTAAAGAACCTCATATGCGCTCTAGATTGTGGTTTCATGAAGATGTTCGTTATGTGCTAGAAAAGAACAAGGTAACAAAAATACCACTCTCCCCTTTCACTCTCTCTTGCATTTGTTTGTCGGCCTGGAGCATAGAACATGTGCCGTGCATATATTGATATTCTTACACTGGGTATGTTGTTGTTGTTGTTTTATATATTGATATTCTCTCCATTTCAACTTATATAGTGGTGTTTGACTGTGCAAGGGAAACTTAAGAAACAATGACTTTTGAGGTTTGTGGTCTTAAACATTTCATAACAGTTCTGTGGCTATGAAATCATTCTAATAAGGGTAAAATGAAAAATTTAAAGTTAAAAGAGTGTCATTCTTATTTGGAACAAACAAAAGAGTATCACATAAAATGAAACAAATGGATTAGTGCATTATTTTTTAAGCATTTTGAATAGTAAAATAAATATACAAACAAATCACTGAATATATAGAAGAGTACCCACATATCCTGCACTGTAATGATGACAGGGTAGTGATCAGATAGAAGGCATCAGCGTCATCCATCCCAAAGTCAAAGATATAATTGTGGACACAGAGGCCTTTTCAAGAATGGATAGGCTGAAAGTACTTCAAGCAAAAGGAATGAATCTTACTGGAAGCTTCAAAAATGTGTTCGAGGATCTGAGATGGCTTAGCTGGCAGAATTTCCCTTTGAAATGTTTACCTACTGATAGTCACCTAAGCAAGCTTGTGGCTCTGGACATGCAATATAGCAACATCACGGAAGCCTGGCAATCCAACATCAAGGTTTACTTGCTAAAAAACTTGTTCTTTCTAAGTTTTTCAAGGTTAAGATATAATATGATTATAGATTAAGCTAACTCTAGATACTTATGAACGTTTGTTGTTTCTATGAATCAGTCCCTGGAAAGCTTGAAACATCTAAATCTCAGTCATTGTCAACGACTAAAGCGAACTCCCGACTTTTCTAGTGCGATAAGTCTTGAGACACTATTGTTTACAGGTTGCTCCGAGTTGGTTGAGGTTGATTCATCAATAGGAAAATTGGTGAAACTTGTTCACTTAAATCTGAAAGACTGCATCAGCCTCATGTATCTACCAAGCAGCATTTGCAAGCTAAAATCACTTCAATATTTAAATATGACTGGTTGCTCAGGTCTACAGCAACTTCCTGCTGATTTGGGACGTTTGACAAACCTAAGAAGCTTATCACTAGAAGGATGCAACAGAAG
The DNA here is from genome assembly GCF_029784015.1 of Lycium ferocissimum. Classification (NCBI taxonomy): domain Eukaryota; kingdom Viridiplantae; phylum Streptophyta; class Magnoliopsida; order Solanales; family Solanaceae; genus Lycium; species Lycium ferocissimum. Next base: position 70,987,441 of record NC_081346.1, on the reverse strand, counting down.
TTTAAAGGCTCAATCTTGGCGGACTTCTATATTATCTTATGTACCATGGGCAGGAAGTAGTTCATCACGTCCAGTGAGGTTGTTGCCACACTCGATTTCCAATTTATGTCACTTGACGGAGCTCAATCTCAAAGATTGTAGGCTTTCAGAAGCAGATATTCCAACCAATCTTGGGAGTTTAACCTCATTGAAATCCCTGAATTTAGGAGGAAATGAGTTTTACAGTCTCCCATCATCCCTCTTTTGCGACCTATCTAAGCTACATAGTCTTGTCCTGGATAATTGCAAGAATCTTCAAATGCTCTCACTACTTCCTCCTAATCTGCTAAGGCTTCGTGCAAATGATTGCTCATCCATTGAAAGCCTAGACATGTCAAACTACAAGATATTGCCCGAGCTCTATGTATCTAATTGCGACAGATTGTCCGAGATTAAGGGCATGGAAACTATCCAAAATGTTGAATATGTTTGCATGGAGAGCAGTAGTAAGGTGGCAAGCCGTTTCTGCAGTGAAAGTTTCTTCCAGCTGGTAAGTTCCTCTATATATTCCTCTCTTCACTTTTGTACTACTCGCTCCATCCCAAAATACTTGTCATGTTTCGCTTGTTGAGAGTCAAACTACATGAACTTTGACCAAAACTTCAAGATATGCTTTTTTACTATATTGACATGAGAAGTATTTCAACTTACAGTACTCTTTTCGTATAATTTTTTAATATCAAAATTTTAATTTTAAAATTTTGAATTAATCTAATCAAATTTAGCTCCAAATATTAGTCAAATTGACTCCCGAAAAGATAAACATGACAACTATTTTGGGATAGTGGGAGTCCTCCATTAGTTGGAATTAGGACATTGTAAGCTTTATTTTATGAACGCGTTCTCTGTGTATTACCGCAGACTGGAGAATGTGATGAAGATCTTCCTTCTGCGAGCAGCTTCTTCATTGCAGGTAGCAAGGTTCCAGAATGGTTCAGCAACCGAGACTATGGACCTAAGATTACCATAACTATGCCATCAAACATAGAACATAAATTCCAGGGAATGATCCTTTGGTGTGTCTACAGTTGTAGATACTGGGGAAGTTTTGAATATGGTCCTGTCTTAGAGATCAGTGATCAAACAAATGGGATTACATGGGTCCTCTGCTTCCCAACTATTACTGTGAACCATAACAAACGTTCCTGGGTAAGCTTTGTGCCAAGACATTACTTTTGTCCTGCTTTGAAAGGCGCAGAAACAATAACATTTTCTTTCAGTATCAGAGAGCAAGGATTCACAGGGTTACAAATGATAAAATGTGGCGTTCATCCAGTCTATGCTGCTGCAGGAAGAGAATTGCCAAAAATTGAGGCTCGAGATCCTCGGAGTAATTTTGAGGAAAGGAGGATCATACCCTTGTGGAGACCATCATACATTGTTGAGGTAGGCCAAGTTATGACATATATTCTTAATAATGGTACTGATGGCAAGCATACCCAGAAAGTCATATTCGATGGGCTTCGTGTAATTTCAAAAGATGGTGATGGACTTACTTGTTCCTTTCACGACATCATTGGCACACCTTACCATGTAGATCAAGAAAACTTCCGTCAGATTTCGCAGGAAGCGTATGACCAAAGTCGAGTGCAGAACACTACTGATTGGAGGGATTTATTATGCCAGGTAGCAGTCGACCAAAAGAACAGGTTAAGTTTGCAAGATGGCTGTTGGAACACTTACAATACTAAAGTTGTAATTAGTTGATCATTTTCGCAATTTGTACATCCTTATGTATATCCTACCCTCCCCATACCCCACTTGTGGGGTTACACTGGGTATATTGATGTTGTTTTCGCGATTTGTAAGGCATCTAAGTGATTATATCTACATTTCAATTTGCCAAGTGCCACCCTATATATGTTGAATAATGAACCTTGTATTGGACGAAGAAAAATATTTTGATTTGGCATGAGTTAGTTCATGAATTAGAAACTTATTGTATTACTCTTAGAATGCATCTATTTTTTTGTTCTTGAGCTAGGGAAGTCAGAAAGTTTAGAATTAAATTATGAAACATGTACAAGTCTAGGTACATGTTAGAAGAATTCTTATGGATACTTAGGCATTATAGTCATTTTATGAAGCAAGTAAAGTGAAGTAAAGAAGCATTTTCTCCACTAGTTTTCAAAGAGAATCTAAGAGTTTGAGAATACTGCCCCCAAAATTTATAACATTTTGTATTAGAGCCGAATTCCTTGAGGGACTTGCGAGAACTGGTAATTGTTGGAGGAGAAGAAATCTTCTTGAAAGAGATTAAAAATCATGTCTTCATGTATTTAGAGGAGAGAACTACCACATGTGGGTTGTGAAAATGAGAGCTTTTCTCTAGGTTGCAGATTTCTAGGAGGTAATCGAGTCAGAAAGAATCCTACTTGAGTTGCCTGAGGATCCAACCGTTGCTCAGCTTCAGAATTTCAAAGCTGAGAACAAGAAAAGAGCTAAGTCTATCTAACACATCTACACGTTTCTGTATTAGAAGAAAATTTTGTGAAGACTATGTCTTGCTGGGAGAATTGAAAATGGAGGAGATTAAGAGTGTGAAACAATACTCAGAAAAGTTGATGAAACTTGTGAATCAAATTTGAATCTTGGGAGAGGATCTTGTAGTAGTATTTTAAAGATTTTGTGACAAATGATATTATTATTTGAAGAAGTGGCAAGTTAAATTTCGTGTGGCAAATTGCATGGAAAGATTTTGACACCTAAGTGACAAAATGTCATGTAGTGGCTTCATGAATCAATGTGGCAAAGAAAGAATTTGCCAAGTAACTCTACACTTGTCCAGTTTGAAATTTATTCTCATGACTATAAATTCACATTCTCTTCATCCGTGGACAATACACAACAAAAGTTTATACTCCCTCTCCCATTTTACACGATTCCCCTCTCTTTCTCTCATTTGTTTTTCTGTTAATTCTTTTGTTGTCCTTTTGTGGTTTTTTATTTTTTCTCTTCTAAAATTTGCTGGTACTATTTTAATTTTGCTGATTCCTGTATCCTCTAATTAAAATTAGAGAAGGGCTTGTCTAATCCTGGGGAAACATTTCACATTCTTTGAAATAGTTTCTTAGGACAGTGCCTAGCACGACTCAAGTCATGTTTACTAAATATATTATTGTAGTAATATTTATTTTTCAAGTCTTTGTTAGATTACTTTGCTAAATAAATAATAATAATAATAATAATAATAATAATAATAATAATAATAATAATAATTATAATTATAATACTGGTTTATTTTGTGAGTTTCCCAACAATCTAAGAAACTATTTCAAATAATGTTACTTGTGAAGTTAGTGATAATACCGATATTAGTGTTGTCATGGCTGCTCCCGTTCCCATCATCTTGTCAGATGTCCATGGTGATGCAAATGCGTTAATATGTCCGCAATTTAGCCAAATGAGGATGCCAAAATTCAGCTATGTAAATGGACATGGTTACAAGCCCAAAGCCAATAATAAAACCTTCAAGAAAAATACTCCTCAATGCCAGAGAATTTTTGCGAGAAATGACAATCCCGTTAAGTCAAAAATAAATTTGACTGAAGCGGATGATATAATTATTGCGATCATTTCAGAAATAAATATTGAGGCCAATGTGAGAAATTGGGTGATAGACTCTGGTGCTACTAGGCACATTTGCGTAAATAAAATTAATTTTGTGTCATACACCCAAGTTGATGAAGGAGAAGAAACTATTTATCTTGGTGACTCAAGGACAACTCAAGTTCTTGGGAAAGGAAAAGTTCTTCTCAAACTCACATCTGGTAAAACTCTAGCATTAAGTGATGTGTTGCATGTTACTTATATCAGAACCAATTTGATCTCTGTGGGATTATTAGGAAAAGTTGGGGTGAAGGTTTCTTTTGAAGAAAATGAGATTGTGTTGATCAAAAATAATATTTTCGTGGGCAAGGCGATCTTGTAACCATGGTCTATTTGTGCTTAATGTTTCTAATGATATCTGTGAAAACATATCTAATTCGGCTTATATGGTTGAGTCTATTTCTTTGTGGCATGCTAGATTAGGACATGTTAATGCCTCATATATAAAGAAAATGCAATCATTGGGTTTTATATCTGGTTTAGACTCAAATAATTTTGACAAGCTAAGTGTGAAATATACGCTGAAGCTAAAATTACAAAAAATGTCATGTTTTTTAGTGAATAGAGAAACTGAATTATTATCTTTGATTCGCACTGATTTAGGTGATTTAAACCAGACTATGACTAGAGGTGGTAAAAGATATTATGTGACTCTTATTGATGATTTCTCTAGATTTACTAAGTTGTACTTGCTTAGAAATAAAGATGATGCTTTTAATGCCTTTATTTCTTATAAAATCGAGGTTGAAAATCAACTTAGCAGAAAAATCAAGAGAATTAGATCTGATAGAGGAGGTGAAAATTTATCTTTAAATGCTTTTTTGAAAAAGAAGGTATTATTCATGAAATAACTCTGCCTTATTCACCTGAACCTAATGGAGTAGCTGAAAGGAAAAATAGAACATTGAAAGAAATGATGAACTCCATGTTAGTTAGTTCTAATGCACCTGATAATTTGTGGGGTGATGCTATTTTATCTGCATGTCATTTATAAAATAGGATTCCTCATAAAAGAACTAGCAAAACTCCTTATGATTATGAATTGTGGAAAGGTTATAGACCTAATTTGAAATATTTAAAAGTGTGGGGTGCCTTGCTAAAGTTCTCTTGCCTGACCCTAAAAAGAGAAAAATAGGTTCTAAAATTGCTGACTGTATGCTTATTGGATATGCTAAACATAGTGCTGCATACAGATTTCTTGTTTTGAAAAGTGATGTGCTTGATTGAAATACTATAATTGAGACAAAGAATGCTGAATTTTTTGAACATATTTTTTCATTGTCTGATAAAATTTCTCATGCACCTGTTGAAAGAAATAATGAGATTACCTCTAATAGATTACCTCTAATGAGGAATTGAGAAGGAGCAAAAGGCCTAGGAAAGAGTATTTTTCTTATAGAAATGATTTTCAAACTTTTCTTGTCGATAATGAACCATCAAATTATTTTGAAGCTATATCTTCTTCCGATGCTAAATTTTGGAAAGAGGCAATAAAATTTGAAATTAATTCTATCATGAAAAATAATACATGGATTTTAACTGATTTACCTCCTGGTGCAAAGCCCATTGGTTGTAAATGGATTTTCAAAAAGAAGCTAAATCCTAATGGCTCTATAGATAAATATAAAGCTCGTTTAGTAGCAAAAGGATTTTCTCAAAAACAAAATATTGATTATTTTGATACATTTGCACGAATGACTAGTAGGGGTGTTCACGGAAAATTAAAAAATCAAACCCAACCAAAAATCGAATCAAACCGAAGAAAAAAACCGACACTTTTTGGTTTGATTTGATTTTGGTTTTTCATTTTATAAACCGACAAAATTTGATTTAATTTTGATTTTAACCAAAAAAATAACCGAAATAACCGAATCAAACCGACAATATAAATATCTATCTAAAAATTATAGATGCATATGTATGTGTGTTTGTGTGTGTGTGTGTGTGTATTCTTTTGTAGAAAAGCTTGAAATTTTACCATATTA
>NC_081346.1:70929167-70981708 GCF_029784015.1 Lycium ferocissimum | reverse complement strand
CATGGGAGTTAAATAAGTTTTAATGAATGATTTCGAAATTAAATAGAGGAGTGCAATTACGGTTTTCTAGTGGAATAAATTATAATTTATTGTGGTAGGATTAATTCACTTATATTCAATTAATACGTAATAGAAAGCCTCGTTATTAAATCTGTGGTCCCCGCTTTTGTGCTTGAATATTCTAGAACAAAGAAAATAAAAAGAAAAATAATATCCTTGGTGGGTAAGGAAAGGGCTACACGTTTTTGTCTAGGGTTTACCCTAAAAACGTGTGTATGTAAAGAAAGCCATTCAACCTAAGTGATATTCATTCTTTAGCCGCAATACTTGCCACTCAAGTATTTCGTTCATAGCAGTTCAGGATACACAGTAGAAGATCGTAGACTTGGATAGTACGGACGCTATTGAAGACTTGTGCAATAGCTTCAAAAGGTTAGTGTTACAATCTCGTATTTGATTATGTTTGTCTAGTATACATGTAAGAATACGATCTTGGTTGTTTGCTTCCGCTGCGTATATATGCCTATTTTCTATCAACATAATCATAGTGGAAATGCATTGGTGTATCGAAAGGGGTCGTAAATAAAAAAATAAAAGTGGAAGACTGAAGTTATGAAGAGGGCAAGGGTTTTGTTTTACTTAGAACAACAAACAATAAGTAAGGATAAAATTGTAAAAATTACGGTCAAACTAAAAGTGCTTATAAGCTTAAAAACGATAAGTTGGAGACTAGCTTATGTCTGATTTTTGGCTTAAAAGCATTTGATTTTACAAGTACTTTAATATTTACCAAATGCGTAGATAAATCAAATAGTGCTTATAGGCCAGTTTGACGAGCTTATAAGCTTAGTCAAACAATCTCTACATATTATTTCCAAAAGAATATAGGCATACATAGAGAGGTATGTCCACTATGATGTTGTGAATTGTTAGTTAACCAGCTTAGCTAAGTTCTATTGGTAACAAAAACCTAAGAGCAAGGTACTTCAAGGGAAAAGACGAATAAAAAAGGAAAATCGAATCAAATTGACTTAAAAAATCAATACGTATTTGATTGATTTAATTTGATATTGAACAAGAAAAAATTGAATCAAATTAGCATATAGATATGTTCACTGTTACAGATAATTTGGAATTGAACATTATTTTTTAAAAAAAAAAAAAGAATTAGTCAAATATGTTCATAAGTCCTTATTTGGAACATTAATATTTAAATCACAGCCCTTGAGGGTCCGACATTCATCCTCTCATACCTACTAATCGGTGCTCTCATACCTACTAGTCGGTGATATTTGTTGTCCGTTTTTACGACTTAATTTAGCTCCGAAGCAGGATTTGGGAAATAAAAATTATATTATCTTCTTTGTCTTACTATTAAAGAAGTTGATGCCAATATGAAATGGAAAATTATATTGTTCTCCACAGGGACAAAAGGCAGTCGTAGGCTATGGATAATTTTCAAAATGAGTCATTGTGTCCGGTAAAATTTTCATGGGGTACGCATGCGCAACTTGTCGAGATTATTTGTCCTTCTTCAATTAATTTAAGGATGATTTGGTTTTTAATTCCTTTTAGTCGTTTTCCTTTTGGCAAGGAGGGAAGAAGGGTGGCTTTCATCAACATTAAAAACTAAACAGATTAGAGGGCATTTGGTTAATTTACATAAAGTATCACAAGCTGATGCAAGCCCATTTTTTACCCTTTTTTTGGGTTTTTTTTTTTTTGGGGGGAGGGGGGTGGGTGTCTGCAGTTTATTGAACTATTCCAATTCCAAAATCCTCCCTTAGAAAACTTTAATTTGCGGGAACTAGAATAGCTTCTTGAACCCAACTGACAATTATCTTCCAACCCACAACATCACTTGGAATAAATAACTTCCATTAAAGGAGAAACTCCAATTTGATGGATCCAATATGATTTTAACGGAATTATAAATAATGTATAAATACCATATGTGTGTATATTTATGTATATATAAGTTTTGTCCTTCGTCTAACAATTTACGCCGAGCGTCATGAGGTTCGAATCAAATTTCAAGAAAAAAAAAATAAAAAAAAAATCGCAAGGCAGAAATTTACAAATTCTGTCCATGTGCAAATTTTGCCTTTAAGACCTAAATTCTGCCTTCAGTGAATTTCGGCATGAAGGGCAAAAGTTAAAGACCACCATTTTGAGCGGAAAATTAAAGACCACCCCTGGCGAAGGGCAATCCTGCAAATTTCCGTGTCATGGCATGCAATAAGGCCTACGAAATTCACCCCCTCTTTGCAATTTACTTAAGAGCAGTTACGTGGAGTACTATTCTGAAAAGGTTTAAAAAGGGACCGGAAGGTGGAAGGGACACATGGGAAAGAGTAAAAATGAAAGTGGGGGGGTTAAAGCTTTGCAAAAAAGTAGGCAATGTGGTAATAAAAGAACAACTCGGCTAAATTCAATGAACTAGATGATCAAGAGGTCAATTGGGGTTAGGAGTTCATAGTTGGGCTAATTTTGGCAAACTAAATATCTCAATGGACGCTCAGCTTAATTTTATTTTTTTTTTTTTTTTTTTTTGGGTTGGTGTTGCGGGGGGGGGGGGGGGGGGGGGGGGGGTAGGGGAGGACATTGAGAGGTAACCAACAAAAAAAAAAGGGCAACTTATATAAATGACTACATTTTAAGGTTTTTTTTAGGCATAGCTACACTTTAGTTAATTGCATTTCGTAGCTACAGCAGATTGTATTCAAAATTCGTATTGTATTCAAAATTCCGCTGAATCAGATTTCGCTGTATTCAAGTTCAGATTTCGCTGTATTCAAATTCGGATTTCGCTATATTCAAGTCAGATGTATTCAAGTCAAATGTATTCAACTGAGCTGTATTCATTTGTAGCTACTTTTACATTGTATTCACTTTATTATATTTAAAATTAATTGTATACAAAAAATACCCTTCAAAATACACCCCAAAACACTGAATTTTTGCACTAAAAAAATTAACGAATACACTCAAAAACTGAATACAAGAAATAAAATTCACTGTATTCATTTGTATACAAAAAAGATCTTCTTCGAAATACAAGCAAAAAACACTATGTACACTGTATGTATACAACAAATCAGTGTATTTTATACTTTCCGGTTAGATCTAACTGTTTTTGATCAAATTGCAGCCAGATCTGACTATTTCCGTCCAGATCTGACACCGACGCCACCAGATCTATAAAAACACTGTCGTCATCACCAACATTAATTACCAATTTACAAGAGCAAAAACAGAAATGTGGATCGACACCAATCTTCTGCTGAATCCTTAATTTTTTGTAATCCATGGAGTGCCATATTCATCCGTTGTTCAAAGAATCTCAATCTGTATAACTCTCGAGCTATATAAAACATGCTCCCCGACGAGCTAACAATAATTAGTCAAACAAATAGAACCCATAACAGATTCAAATGGAAATTGTTGGCCTTCAAAATCTAGAATCTGCTTTCAACAATTGTGGCCGGAGCTCCAATGGCGATTTTAGGTTGAGAGCATAAACAGTGAAGACAAAAAAAAAATATACAAATAATTATAATAAAGTATTCCACTTTAAATATATATGTAGCTATTAATTGTATTTAACATATTACTCTTAGCTATAAGATGTAATTAATCTAACCTATAACTACTAAATATAAATGTGTACTAGAGTTAGTTATGCCATGTATAAAAAAAATTTAAAAAAAAAAAAAAGCTCAAAAAGTCCCATTTTGAGCTTAATACTGCAAGCTAGCTCATCGGCCCAAACTAATCCTAAGCGCTAGCCGCGCCAGCCCATTAATTACAAAAAAAAAAAAAAAAATTGACCTTTTGTGGCGACTTTAGTGGCCACTAAAAGTTCGCTGCAAAAAGAACAGGACTATTTGTGGCGACTACCAATGAAAAAAATTCTAAGCCTTCAAAAAATACAGATACAGCAATGATTCATATTCTATAGATATACAATATAATGTTTTTTGTATAGAATGTGTATCACTACCATATATGTATAGAAAAATGTATCACGTATAGAAACCGTATCATTATCGTATAGAATATGTATCCCTAAAGTATATGTATAGAAAATACATCATTGTCGTATAATTTGTGTACAATAAATATATAATTCCTGTTTAGTAAATATATAATTAATGTATACTTACTAAGTATACACATATTATACATTTTTCTATACATTTACAGTAGTGATAAATATTCTATGCAACACTCTATACATAAACAGTATAATCATTGTTGCATAGAATATGTATCACTACTGTATATTTCCTTGGGCTTTTAAATTAATTAAATCTAAATATTTTATCTTCGCTACTATTTTTAATGCTATCTTCACTATTTTCTATCAACATTATTTTCGTCACTTTATCACAAATTTTAAATGATTCGTCATCGTTTCATTTTCGGATTTTGTGCTCGTTAAATTAATTTTACTTTCTACATACTAATTATAATATATATTGTATTAGGTACTAGTTATTAAATTAGAAGCCCGGGGATAATTAAAACGAAGGAGGAAAAGGTTCATGATTTGCAACCCAATTCGTCAAAATTGAGCCCAAATCACGAACCAGCCCATTATCCCCTTCGTCCAATCCGAATTCTTCAGCCCACATTATTTACTCCGCCAGCCCATATTTTCGGACCAACAAACCACATTACCACTCACCCGACCCGGCCCACTTTATTTAGACCTAAACTATCTCTCTCTCTTTCTTCAACATCAGCCGCAGCCTCTCTCTCTCTCTCCCTACGCTCTCTCTCCTCTCCTCCCATTTCCAGAAAAACAACAAACCCTCTTTCACCATTGACAGACCTTGCCACTACCATTGTATGCAATTTCCTTACACCCACCTCAGCTTATCACTAGATGCACATGAAGCCAAAAATAGCAGACCCGAATCTAGACCGAAATCTCACCATTTTGAGAAACATCTGACCAAATCACATGAAGGTCTACAAGTTCGTCCAAAAATCTTCCAACGGGCATCCTTGATTCAAGATTTGAACCCTTAATTCAAAATCCCGCCTAAAATTCGAGCAAAACAAAACCCTAGACTTAGCCTATAAATACATCGCAAAGTCCATAGCCGAAAGGGGGGACTGGTCGGAAGGGGAACGATCCCACAAAACACAATATCTGTACATTTCAACTCTAAGACCTTTATTTACTTGTCAGTCTCGGGTTGGTGCGTTAATCGTTACAAAGGTTTAGAATTCATTTGGTCGAGGTCTGAATCTAATTCATTGACGAGAGAGTAGATTCGACGCCGAAAACCCCCGCACCAGTTCACTGCACCAAGAAAAAGTAATTTACTACCCCTTTTATTATTTTCCATAATTATTTGAGTGTTCCATGCTGTTTATGTGGTCCGTTTCTGATTAAGTTTATATCAGTTTTGGCTCATAGTGTTTTAGCTATGTTATATCTGTTTAACTTAGATTAGTCCTGTTTTAGTTTAGTCCAGTAGTTGCTCTTTCTCTTAGCTATTCTCCTCAATTTCCTTAATTTCTAACTTGTTAGGGTGTGTTTGTTAGTTTAGTTTAGCTATGTGTTAATAGGATTATTAGCATGATATGTTCAGTTTAACAGTTTATACATGCTTAGTTAGTTTAGTTTAGTTATTCGTCCGTGTAAGCGTGTGTCCTTTTCCAATGTGTTTTGAATTAGGCATCATTACTTGGCGTATAGTGTACATGTCGTATATCGAGCTACGTGTGAATCATGTGTGGTTTAAAAAGGAATAATATACTTTGGTTTCTAATTAGTGAAGAATATAATGAGTTCAAAGTTAGGCATCTATCATTTTCGATTTTTTTTTAGCATGAGTAAGGTCTGTTGTTCACTCCCGAACGATCCCAAAACAGTTAGCTACTTTGAAAGACAATCACCTCATTTCGTAACACCCTACCCTGTCTATTATTGTTTCAGTTCTTTTTAGTTTTGTTGCTATAGTGTGTGGCTTTCTTTTGTTTTGTCATAGTGTTCGATTTTCTTTTCTTGTTTAGCTGGTCTTATTAAGCTCGCATTAGGTTAGCTGCTGCGATGCTAAGATTTCTTGTCTATTTGGTTGAATGTTGAATGCTTGTCTAGTACGTGTGTTATGTTCTGAGTTTCTCCTTTTCTTGGCTTAATTTGTTATTCAGTTTTGCACCTAAAAATGCTCCAGTTCTGCTAATTTCAGGACCTGTATATTATGTATATTGATCTTACATGTCATTTGTTTTGTTTTGGTTCTGTTTGCTGCCGTCTACATGAAATCTCTAAGTGTTGAATGCCTTAGCATGATTTTCTTTGCTGCTCTTCTCTTAATTGGTTGATTTTTCTTCATAATATATCAAGTGGCATACCCAGATATACAGGGTATATTCACTTCTGCACACTCATAAAGTGTATAGAATTGGGTATATTCAGTATATATGAGGTATATCACTCAAGTAAATTGTTAGCGTCAATTGCTGTTGAGCCTATCTGGGTTTTGCGCCTGTTTCTCCCTTTTAAATTACCGGGCCTTTTGCTTATGTGCTAAATTCGACTTCTATTGGGTCCAATCTGTTCGCTACTGTAAAATGACTTATTTGGGCTTTGCATTACGGTTATCTGACCAGGACCTGAATATCCTAATTCATTTGTTTATATGCTCGCTTGGTTTGCGTACTTAATCTTTCTTAATTATGAAGTTACATGTGTTTTAAGTTAAATATTTAGGTAGATACTAATCCTCTTCCTTCTCTTCTTTTTTTTTTGCATGAACACCGCATACGAGTCCGCGGGAACTCGTCGTCTTCCGCATTCGGTGTTGGGCCAAAGCCCAACGAAATCTTTTCTCTCGAGTCGGTCCCGCCCGCAGCCAAAAGAGAAAACAAAAAATCTGGGTTAAGCCTAATAAGCAACAAAGAACAATTGATCTTACTAAAGCCCCGCAATCGGACCACGGCGACTTTTAAAAAAAAAAAAGAATTAAGGTCAGCCCTCGATAAGCCCAACAAAGTGCATGATCACCGTGCTCAAAGTGGGCCGAGCCCATTTAATCATTCTCTCTCTCTTCTTTTTATTCTTGTGCATTTTATTTGTGTTGTATGACTAACATTTTTGTTTGTTAATTTAGATAAACCTCAGTGACATTAAGGGTTTTAATTTAGTAATGGGTAGTTAATTCCACAAATTACATTCACTTTTATTTTCTGAACTATTTATAGTATCTATAACATTTATTGAGTAATTGATTTTCAAATAGTATGCCTATATATTTTTGGATTAAAGGAATCATTTTTCATTCTTACTATCATAGGGATTTAAAACGTTACAAATTTCACACTAATGTTAGCTTATTTTGAGAAATAAAAAATGAACCAGTTTTGCATAAACAACCATCCCCTTTAGTTTTCCCCCTAACATTGGAAATGCATTGTTAACAACCTTTATACAATTAGTACTGAGCTAATATGCTTTCTATAAAACTTTTAAACGTTTATCAAACTTAATCTCACAAACAATTGTTTTCATTTATTAGTCAACATAATTCCTTTTCGCCAAATAATTATAAAACGTTATACAATCTCATACTTTCGTTATTTTTATTTACAGCTAAAGTCTTTAGGGAAATTATTACCTTTTTCTCAAAATCTTACTATATTTCTATTTATAACTTTATTAACATTCACAATTTTTTTTTTTAAATCTTATAAAATATCGACTTGCATTCTTAGCCTAATTAATTCACCTAAGTCCGGTCGGATTAACCATTATTAATAGAACTTAGAGGATGCCTAATACATTCCCTCTAGGTTAGTTGAACCCTTACTCAGATCTTTTTGGTTTCGTAGACTTTAAAATAAAATCAACTTTAGATAATTACTTTAATAACCTTAGGTGCCCTAATTCACCGTAAATAATTAGGTGGCGACTCCTTAACTTTAAATAACCCCGGAATTACCCGGATGTTGTAAACTATTTTGACTTCTTATCGAATTTAAACTTAGGTTTTGTCTTCACTTAATTTCCCAATTGAGTTGTTATGATAATGCAGTTTTATTTTTGAATTAAAGGCTTCCTCCAATGGAAATTAATGTATTCCTTTAAAAAATGAAAAGTTTTGTAAATACAAATTGTTGATGAAACCAGTATTTAAACGTGATATTTACATTATAAATTTGTTTAAAACCCCTAGGGTTTTGTATTTTCAGGGGAAAAAAGGTTTAGTATATTTTTAAAATAGTTAATTCCATCAATTTAATTTTTAACGGTTTTAAACTTGATGGGGTTTTAAAAATTTTAAATTAAAATTTCGAAATTTAAAACAAAATTTTCCCTTGAAAAATTGTCTTTTTCCATGATTAAATTTAACAAAATTTAAACCGAAATGAAAGTTTTAAAAAACTTTGGGCCGCCTGCTGAAATTTTTTCAAAGATTAAAAGGAAAAAAACCTAGGGAAGTAAAGTTAAACGATTTTAAGGCCCTATAAAGGGAGTAAGGAAAAATTCCTAGTGATATTCTTCTTAGCCCCAATCTTGCACTCAAGATTTGTCATAAACGTACGAAGATCGAACTTGAAGCAAGTTTAAGACAAAATGCTTGGCAAAGGGTTTGAAAACCTTTTCGTCAATGGTTATCTTGTCTAAGGGAAACGATTATTGTTTGCTTCCCGGGGAATAGTTTTTCTACAACATTATAAGGAACTCATGTACGAAGGTCCTAATAAAAATAAAGTAAGAATTTTTACAAAAGGCAAGGGTTTGTTTTACTTGGAAAACAAAAGTTAAAAGTATTATCAAACTAAAATGCTTGCTAAGATAAGTTGGGGAAAGGTTTTCCGTTTTGCCAAAGGCTTTTAAAAGGCTTTTTTTTCCAAAGGGGTGTAAAAAAAGTCCAAGGTGTGGCACTTTTGGGGTTTATGGTGGGGCAAAAAAACTTAAAATTTCCAAAAATTGGCAAAAGGATCCAAAAAATTTTTTGTTTTCAAAGTAATAAGCAAGTAATCAATTTAGTGGACTTTTGAAAGGCAATTTAAGGAAATTTTTTTTCAAACTATTAATCACGTTTTGTGGTTTTGGAAAAAATGACAAATTGAAATGAAGTTTGCATTTTTCAAAATTTGGGGAAGACTTTATTTATTTAAAAAGAATTAGTTTAAAAAGTATAAGTTTTAATTTAAAACTTTTTTAAATGCCCCTTAGGGGAATTTCCTTTTATAAAATAATGGTGCCATAAGTCTTTATTTAACTCTGCTTTATTAATAAAAAGACTTTTAACGTTTGGGATAATTATCTTTTTTCTTATATTTAAGAAGTGTCCAATAAAAGGAAAAAAATTGTTCCCACGGGGGAAAAGGTATTTGACTTGGAAAAAATTTTTAAAAGGCATTTCGTCAGGTATTAAATTAAGTTCAATTGGGTTTTTTGCCTTAATTTATTGATGTTTGGGTTATCCTTTTAGTCCTCCCAAGGAGGGAAGTTTTTTATAAATTTTTTTTAACAAAAGGGTTAAAAAGGGGGGTTAGGTTAAAGAAACAAAAAAAAATTTTCCCTTTGGGTTTTTTTTTTTTTTTGGGGGGGGGGGGGGGGTGTCTGCATTTTTATTGAACTATTCCAATTCCAAAATCCCCCCTTAGAAAACTTTAATTTGCGGGAACTAGAATACCCTTTTTGAACCCAACTGAAAATTTATCTTCCAACCCAAACATCACTTGGAATAAAAAAACCCTTATTAAAGGAGAAACCCCAAAATTTGATGGATCCAAAAAGATTTAACGGAATTAAAAATAAGTATAAATAATTTTTATATTTATGTATATAAAAAGTTTTCTTTCCCCCAAACCTGGGCCCCGGATTTCAACCCCTTTTCCGAAAAAAAAAAAAAAAAAAAATCGGGAAATTTAAAAATTTTCCACCATGTGCAAATTTTCCCTTTTTAAGACAAAAAAGGGAAATTTCCAATTGGAATTTTAAAAATTTCATTTTAAAGGGAAAATTAAAAACCACCCGGGCAAGGGCAATCCTGCAAACCCCCCGTGTCATGGCATGCAATAAGGCCTACGAAATTCCCCCCTTTTTCAATTTACTTAAGAGAAGTTACGTGGAGTCCCATTCGGGTTTTTAAAAACCCGGAAGGTGGAAGGGACACATGGGAAAGAGAAAAATGAAAGTGGGGGTTAAAGTTTAAAAAAGTAGGCAATTTTAAAAAAGAACAACTCGGCAAAATTTCTTTGAACTAGATGATCAAGAGGTCAATTGGGGGGAAAGTTCATATTTGGGGGTTTAAAAACTAAATCTAAATTTTGGACGCCTCCTTTAATTTTTTTTTTTTTTTTTTGGGGGGGGGGGGGGGGGGTGGGGGGAGGACATTAAAAGGGGGTAACCAACAAAAAAAAAAAAAATTATATAAATGACTACATTTTTTTTTTTTTTTTAGGCATAGCTACATTTTATTTAAATTTGGGGATTTCTAGCCTACAAAGATCGATTAAAATTCGTATCGTTCAAAATTTCCCGCCGAATCGTTTTTCCTTTTTAAAAGCCGTATTTCACGATTAAAAGGGGATTTCCATTTTCTTTTTTCGTACGTATTTAAACAAACGTATTCAACCAAAATCGTATTCATTTGTAGTTTCTTTTAAATTTTGTATTCATTTTATTATTTTTAAAAAATTAAATTTGATACAAAAAATACCCTTCAAAATACCCCCCAAAACACCTAATTTTTCCCAAAAAAAAATTAACGACAAAACTAAAAAACCCAATACAAGAAAAAAAAAATTCACCGTATTCATTTGTATACAAAAAAGATCTTCTTTCGAAATACAAGAAAAAAACACTAGTACACCGTAGTATACAAAAAATCGGCGTATTTTATACTTTCCCGGTAGATTAACCCTTTTTTTTCGATTTTGTACCGGACCACTTTTTTCCGTCCGTATCCGACACCGACGCCACCGCACTATAAAACACCGTCGTCATCACCAACATCAATTTACAAGAGCAAAAACAAATGGATCACACCAATCTTCTGCTGAATCCTTAATTTTTTGTAATCCATGGAGTGCCATATTCATCCGTTGTTCAAAGAATCTCAATCTGTATAACTCTCGAGCTATATAAAACATGCTCCCCGGGATGAGCCAACAATAACAACAACAACAGAACCCATAACAGATTCAAATGGAAATTGTTGGCCTTCAAAATCTAGAATCTCGCTTTCAACAATTGGGCAGGTCGGAGTTCTACTGTCATCGCAGTTGTATAGGAGTTATTAAATAAAGAAGATAAAAAAATATTACAAACAATTATAATAAAGTATTCCACTTTAAATATATACGTAGCCTATTAATTGTATTTAACATATTACCTTAGCTATAAGTGGTAATTAATCTAACCTATAACTACTAAATATAAATGTGTACTAGAGTTAGTTATGCCATGTATAAAAAAAATTTAAAAAAAAAAAAGCTCAAAAAGTCCCATTTGAGCTTAATACTGCAAGCCAGCTCTCATCGGCCCAAAACTAGATCCTGGTGAGCGCTATGCTATCACAGCCCATTAATTACAAAAAAAAAAAAAAAAAAAATTGACTTTTGTGGCGACTTTAGTAATTAAAAGTCACGAAAAAGAACAGGACTATTTAGGCGACTACCAATGAAAAAATTTAAGCCTTCAAAAAATACAGATACAGCAATGATTCATATTCTATAGATATATACAATATAATGTTTTTTGTATAGAATGTGTATCACTACCATATATGTATAGAAAAATGTATTACGTATAGAAACCGTATCATTATCGTATATTATGTATCCCTAAAGTATACGCATAGAAAATACATCATTGTCGTATAATTTGTGTACAATAAATATATAATTAACGTATAATTCCTTGCTTAGTAATATATAATTAATGTATACTTACTAAGTATACACATATTATACATTTTTCTATACATTTACAGTAGTGATAAATATTCTATGCAACACTCTATACATAAACAGTATAATCATTGTTGCATAGAATATGTATCACTACTGTATATGTATGATACATTTTCTAAGATACACTTTTTGTACAAGACCGATACAGTTTATATACATACTTGGAATTAGTTGAAAAATGGCTAGAAAATGAAATTATTTTGAAAAGGCTAAAAAATGACCTTTAAGATTATTAGGCCACCGGGTGTCAACAGTTTCACCCGAATGACCATTTGTGTCTTTATCTCCTTTTTTTTTTTTTTTTTTTTTTTAATTTCCCATTCGGTATTTGGTACCCGCATTAGAGCCCAACTATTCTGGATTCACTCCACGCAAGGCCCATTGGAGATAAGCGCTCCCTTCAACAATTTGCCCATACCCATAATTCAAAAACGATACCTCTGTTTAAGGAAGAAACAACCCCACCCGTTGCACTACATCTTTAGTTTTTAAATGTTGTACTTGGCCTTATGCACGAAGCCACGAACGGAACAAACCGTTTTTTTTTTTTTTTTTTTTTTTTTTAATTCCTTCCATGACCCCTAAGAGGCGGATAACTTTTTCGAAAGATCGGCTGCCATTTGAATTTTTGCTTTCATCCATGTGATTGCTCCTTTTTAAAGGCGCATGCTTGATTCATTTCACTAGATATGCTGTTGTTGTAGTAGTATGTTTATTCCATTTCGTTTCCTTTTAACAGAATATATCGATGGCTTCTTAAATTTAGCAATAAATTTTATTCGAAAATTTTAAATTTAGTGTATATCAATTGAGCACCTGAACATATGATAGAATGTTCTTATTTTTTATTTATATTATTCATTATAAAATATTTTTAATATGGTTAAATACATTGTTTAATTTGGCATCAATTTCACTTAGACATCTTAATTTAGACTTGTTCCTATTGACTATCTAAGCTCCACATAAAAATGTTTTTATTAAACGTATTTTATTGACATGTAAAAACAAGTGTTTTATCACAACTTACAAGCGCATAAAAAGCCAAGAGTAATATGCATTGCTCGCCAGAAAAGTTGCCCATAGTTTCAAGGTCCCTCCATATTCAGGTTACCCATCATCCCTGCTATTCAAAAAAGTTGATAGTAGGTCCAAAATAGTCTCTTAAGTATCAACTAAGGAGTTTTGGTTCATTAAGTTTATCAAAGGTGAGCACTTTTGATATCTGTCAAATATTTACCAAAACTCTAATAGATAAACTTAACCAAAACTGTGAATTGTTTTTAAAACACACCAAAAACTTTAGTAAAAATTTCAGAAACTGCAACATAAACTACGCAAAACACAAAAAATAGAACAAAAGTAACAAAGATTACAACCTCAAAAAGTTGCACTAGACTCTGGAAATAAGCCAAAAATAACATAAACTACAAAATTATATTTTTAAATATTAGTTCCGACTTCCTATTAAGTATTTTTTTGTTTTCATAGTTTCAATTAAATTTAACAATTAGAATTTGATAATTACCTAATAGAGACAAAAAATGCTCCACTTGGGAAATTTAAAGGACCAAAATCGCTTAAGTAATACTTAGTGGACTATTTTGAACTACTACCAAAGGTAAGGGACAATTTTTGGTCATTTATATTGTAAAATCATCGGACAGGCGCCAATCGAAATAAGTCCTAATATATTACTCCCTCCGTCTCAAATTATTTATCTCTTTTTTGTTTTACAACCTCTTAAGTAATATAATTAGGAGGGGTGTTTGACAAAATAATTAATTATACCTCAAACTTTTAAAATGACAAATAATTTGAGACAATTATTTTTAGTAACCCCGTATAATTTGAGATAGAGGGAGTAGTACTTAATAAATTTGGTTTCCTTACTTTTTCTGTAGTTACCCGAAAACCCGATAAACCACTGCAATACACTCATCAATCTAACAATTCATAGACAGATACTGCCAAAAATTCATGTAAAAGCTCTTGTATACAAGATGATACATGCAGAAGCTTTAACTCCATTTGTTCGGATGACTTAGGCACGGAAACTACAAAAGAGAAGTAAGTCCTTATTTCCATGATGAATTTGGTTCTACGATGTATATGTAAGGACCATAGTTGAATTAATCTCCTCTTTCCGAACAAACAGGTCATTTTAAGGGAAAACACTCAATTCTAGGTGGTTTCTTCCCATCTGTCCTTGCTTTGGTGGACAGAGTTTCGTGGTATCTGTCGCTAGTGGGAGGCAGCAGGTATGCCGTGTAATTAGTCTAGTTGTGCGCAAGTTTGCCCGAACACCACATTTATAAAGAAAAAACAATCAATTGGATTTTGCAGAATATCTTGATTTCTTCTGATCTGCATAAATCTTGGTGGGCAGAGTTACTCATTTTCTGTGTTGGTGGTAGAAGTAGGTACATGTGTAATGGTCGAGATGCGCATAAGCTGATCTGAACATCACGGCACAAATTAAAAAAAAAAAAAGAAGGATTTCACAGAATATCTTTCCTGAAGCAAGATAAGACTTGAAGAGAATGTGAGAGCATATTTTTAGCTGGTCATTATTATCTCATTTATCCTTGCTGTAGTTTAGCTTAGAAGTCCTTTGACAGTTTAGGATTCCCATAATTTTGTTTACTTCACTCTCATTCGAGTAGTTTCAAAATATGGATTAAGGGATCTTCGGATTTAGTTATAGGGAAATAGATTTGCTGTGTTGACATACAAGTTTTGATCTTTACTTATCTGATTCCTTTCATTACTTTCTTTTTAATGTTGTGGCCAATTTAATTAATGAATGATGACCCTAATGGTTTTAACATAATGTAGTGTAAATCGGAAGAATAACATTGCATTTTGGCCATTATATTCAAGGAGTAGAGCACCCAAGGGTGTGCCTAGTAGTCAATAAAGTTGTCAATGAAGTGGGTTGAGCACCATGAGGTCTCACCAGCAGAGATAAAACATAGGTGATTTCTTCCCATCTATCCTAGCCTTGGTGGACAGAGTTACCCGCACTGTTCTTTGGTGGGAGGTGGCGCAGGTATCCCTTGGAATTAGTCGATGTGCGCGCAAGCTGGCCCGGAAACCACGGAGATCAAAAAAATAATTGAGTACTGGAAAACAGTAAGTAAGGAGACATAGTTATAGTAATATAGTTATAGTTGTTGAAGTAGAAAACAGCAAGATATTTTACTTCTACTGTTAGAGATTTTTGACCATTTGCGTAGTAGAATACAGTAAGAGTCTTTCCTTTGTACAGTTTTCGTTTCATGAAGTACATTGTTAAGGCTCAGCTAATCTATTATTTGGCTTTACTTGATACTCAGGCAGGAGAAAGGTCAGGGATGACCACGAGGGAGGTGAAATAGTGTTTGGTGTTGCGCACATCGTTGCCAGATTCAAGGATACCTACATTTTTGCTTTTTGCTCTTCGCCAACTACTGATAACGATTTGCTGGTAAAGTTTTTATATTGTATATGTTATGCTAGCTTACTTACTACTAATTATCACTGCAACTTATGATTGATTTTTCTGGAAGAGAAACAATACCATTCATCAAATTGGTTCCTCATTTTAGTTGATTGCATAGACAACTTCTTTGCTTTGACATTATTTGAACTAGTGTTATTAACAGTGATAGTGAAAATATTATTTAAACCCCACTCAAGTAAACACTTACCAATGCCGTTTGCCATATGTTCACCTCTATAGCTAGTAATAAGACACGAGTATTCTCTTATGCATAGTGCAGTCTTTATCAATCCACGGGCAGTGAGACACATATAATTGATTAGTCTATGCAAAGAAGTTTAGGTTTCCGTGGTAAGACAGACTCCTTGATGTGTTTCTTTACGAGACCTCTTTAGATTCTGCTTCTTCATTAAAAATTTCAAAACAAAACTGAGTCATACTAGTACGGGAAGGAATTCTAAAATGAGGTTGTGCAACTTCTATAAAGCTTCTATGACTTTCATTTTTAGCTAAGCTGAAAGGAAACAGATCAGCCATCACCATATGAGCAATTCTCTAACGTCATGACCCAAAACTGGAGGTTTGGGACCGGATGCCTTAACTTGTACTGAGCAAACCCACTTACCTTAACACTTATCATCCACCTATATATGCATAATGACATTCATTTACCCAAAGCAACATTCATAGACATATTACTATTCATAAATAACTTTTAAGGATTGGTTCTCAACCCAAACACATACATAATACGCATGACAAAGGAATCTACTGAAAATAGCCCCGATAATCGAAACCATGATTATCATAAGAGATTCCCAACATATCATATGATTTCCGTTCTTGAAAATCCACACTGAACACCAAAGGTCTCCGAAAACTTTATCGTAAGACAATAAAACCGTAAAACCAGCCATTATATCACAGCTAAGGATCAAATAATCACTAGTTTAGGTTCTGATACCATGAAACATTTATCAAGCCACCATATTGAATGGAACAATCTTCAGAACATGCTAGAATGGGAGAGTGCAAGTGAGAAAAAAGAGGGATTTTTTTTTGTTTTTGAAAAATGAATCTAGTTTTATTTAATCTAGAAGATACCCCTATTTATATTTACAAAGTGAAGTTACAGAACTACAAGAAATGAAATACAACAGTATAAAATGGGAAATTTGCACTTTTAGTCCCTCAACAACAACAACATATCTTGTGTAGTCCCACAGGTGAGGTCTAGGGCGGGTAGGATACACACAGAAGTGTAGTCCCACAGGTGAGGTCTAGGGAGGGTAGGATATACACAGACCTTACCCCTACATTTGTTTTAGTCCCTCAAATATTGTTAAATTATGATTTTGGGCTTTGTATATCTGACAGTACTCTTTAACCTTTAATTAGCTAAAATTCATACTTTTGATCCCTCTTCCTGTCAATCGTCATAGATTTATAAAATTCTTAATTGTTAGACCATTTAATTACCCATGTGTTATATTAATTTTATACTATTACTCCATATTTAAGGACAAGATACAATCCTAAAAATAGTCTAAATATATCAAAAATACATTTAATTAATTGAAGGTTAAATGAATTTATTCATATATAAGGATCAAAATAATATTTTACCAATAACTGAGGGCGCGGAACACAAGTGCTATTTTCACGAATAAAAATGCTACAACTAGGCCAGCCCTAATACGCTGGGCCCTCTATCTCACTTCAACTAGGTTGTCTCATGTCTGTATGTACCACCAGAATCAAGGTGATTTTCAAGAACGGTCTTGGAGGTGGGTGGTCTTAGACTTTTGACCTCGCTTGCTCTATGGGCAAAACTTCAAGTTTAACAAGTTTTGACTTTTGACGTTGAAGATTTACCCATGGAGCAAGCAGGGTCAAAAGTTGAAGACCACCTATTTCCAAAGTCACTGAGAGTAATTTCCTGCCAGAATCTCATCAGACCCAACAGTTCCAATTTCCTTTAGCCAAACTTAACCTGTTGTGTTGATCGAATACCACATCGCAAAATAAATCTCGCCAATCATTTGTATTCCGTCGACTATGGTCATATGCTTCTTGCAAAATCTGACGAAAGTTTGCGTGATTTACATGGAAAGGTGTGCCGATGATGTTGTGAAAGGAGGATGTTCCATCAGCATCTTCCGTAAGACGAAGCCCACTGAATATGACTTTCTGAATATGCTGGTCATCAGTGCCATTATTAAGAATATATGACTTAACGTGCCCTACCCCACAAATGTCTGACCATCTCCACAAGGGTATGAACCTCCTTCCCTCTAAATTACTCCAAGGATCTCGAAACTGGACTTTTGGCAATTCTCTTCCTGCTGTTGCATAGATTGGATGAACGCCACACTTTGTAACTTTTAACCCTATGAATCCTTGCTCTCTGATACTGAAAGAAAATGTAATTTTTTCTCCGCCTTCTAAAGCAGGACAAAAGTAATCTCTTGGTATGAAGCTTACCCAAGAACGTGTGTCAGCGGTTACAGTAACGGCAGGGAAGTGAAGGACCCAAGTAACCTTATTGGTTTGATCACCGACCTCTATGATAGGACTATATTCAAACACATTGTAGTCTACAGACCCGTAGATAGACCAAAGTATTATTCCCTGGAACTTATGTTCTATGTTTGGTGGCATTGTTAAGGTTATAGTAGATCCTATGCTTCGGTTGCTGAACCATTCTGGAACCTCGCTACCTGCAATATAGTAGCTGCTTGGACAAGGAAGATCTTCATCACATTCTCCCGTCTGCATAAAATAAAGCATAAATGGTTTGCGTTAAAACTTAATAGAAGTACAAAGATGAGATAAATAGAGGAACTAACTAACCAGCTGGAAGAAACTTTCATTAAAGAAAATGCTTGCCAGCTTGCTACTGCTCTCTATACGAGCATATTCTACATTTTGGATAGTTTCCATCCCCCTAATCTCAGACAATCTGTCGCAATTGGATACATAGAGCTGTGGCAGTATCCTGTAATTTGACATGTCTAGACTTTCAATGGATGAGCAATCATTTGCGTGGAGCTCTAGCAGATTAGGAGGAAGTAGTGAGAGCATTTGAAGATTCGTGCAATTATCCAGGACAAGACAATGTAGCCTAGATAGGTCGCCTAAGAGGGATGAGGGTATACTGTAAAAATCATTTCCTCCTAAATCCAGGTATTCCAACGAGGATAAACTCCCAAGATTGGTTGGAATATCTACTTCTGAAAGCCTGCAATCTTTGAGATTGAGCTCCGTCAAGTGACATAAATTGGAAATCGAGTGTGGCAACAACCTCACTGGACATGCTGAACTACTTCCTGCCCATGGTACATAAGATAATATCGAAGTCCGCCAAGATTGAGCCTTTAAACTTCTGTTGCATCCTTCTAGTGATAAGCTTCTTAGGTTTGTCAAACGTCCCAAATCAGCAGGAAGTTGCTGTAGACCCGAGCAACCAGTCATATTTAAACATTGAAGTGATTTTAGCTTGCAAATGCTGCTTGGTAGATACATGAGGCTGATGCAGTCTTTCAGATTTAAGTGAACAAGTTTCACCAATTTTCCTATTGATGAATCAACCTCAACCAACTCAGAGCAACCTGTAAACAATATTGTCTCAAGACTTATCGCACTAGAAAAGTCAGGAGTCCGCTTTAGTCGTTGACAATGACTGAAATTTAGATGTTTCAGGCTTTCCAGGGACTGATTCGTAGAAACAACAAACATTCATAAGTATCTAGAGTTAGCTTAATCTATAATCATATTATATCTTAACCTTGAAAAACTTAGAAAGAACAAGTTCTTTAGCAAGTAAACCTTGATGTTGGATTGCCAGGCTTCCGTGATGTTGCTATATTGCATGTCGAGAGCCACAAGCTTGCTTAGGTGACTATCAGTAGGTAAACATTTCAAAGGGAAATTCTGCCAGCTAAGCCATCTCAGATCCTCGAACAAATTTTTGAAGCTTCCAGTAAGATTCATCCCTTTTGCTTGAAGTATTTTCAGCCTATCCATTCTTGAAAAGGCCTGTGTGTCCAAAATTATATCTTTGACTTTGGGATGGATGACGCTGATGCCTTCTATATGATCACTACCCTGTCATCATTACAGTGCAGGATAGGTGGGTACTCTTCTATTTATTCAGTTATTTGTTTGTATATTTATTTTACTCTTCAAAATGCTTAAAAAATAATGCACTAATCCATCTGTTTCATTTTATGTGATACTCTTTTGTTTGTTCCAAAAAAGAATGACACTCTTTTAACTTTAAATTTCTCATGTTACCCTTATTAGAATGATTTAATAGCTAGAGAACTGTTATGAAATGTTTAAGACCACAAGCCTCAAAAGTCAGGGCCACAAACAGATGCAAGAGAGAGTGAAAGGGGAGAGTGGTATTTTTGTTACCTTGTTTTTTTCTAGCACATAACGAACATCTTCATGAAACCACAATCTAGAGCGCATATGAGGTTCTTTAAGTGACTCTTGACGAACAATTTCTTTGGCCATATCTCGAACTAAATCGTGCATCCACAAATAATTCTGTTCAATTTTGAGTAAACATCTTCCAGTCAAAATTCCTTTTCCCAAGCTGAAAGAGCGACCACAGCCGGTCAATACAAGACTAGCATAATCTTCTTGGACTCCAATAAAAAAGCACGCAATGTCAAGGAAAATCTCCTTAGAGTTCTCATCAAGTGAGTCGTAGCTTATTTTGAGTGCTTTGTGAATGCTATTGTGATGAACAAGATTTTTCAAGCTTTCAAAGGTACTTCTCCATATTTGATCATCCTTTTTATGCAAAAGAGAGCCCAGAACTTCGAGTGCCAAAGGAACCCCTCCACCAAGACGTGCTATGTCTTTCACCAACTCATGATCCAAATTTTCGGGTACAGTAGAATCCTTGAAAGCATGAAAGCAAAAGAGTCGCCTGGAAGAGAAATCATCCAACCTTGTTACCTTGTACTTGTAGTCTACTCCAACATCATCTAGCAAATGCTCGCTTCTGGTTGTAATAATTATTGTGCTCCCCGAACCGAACCAGCTTCGCTTTTCTGCCAATGCTTTTATCTGGCTCATGTCATCGACATCATCAAGAACAATGAAGACCTTCTTCTGACCAAGTCTTTCTTTGATGAGGCATTTTCCCATATCGACATTATAATGGACTTTAAAGTTCTCTTTTCTTAGAACCTCTGAAAGAAGTTGTTCCTGTAAGTTGTGAAGCATGTTATTCTCTGAGCGCTCTCTTACGTGAACCACAAAGGAGAAACCTTCATACCTCCTGTGGATTTGATTGTAGACGGCTTTGGCAACGGTTGTTTTGCCAATGCCAGCCATCCCATAGATTCCAAACATGCAGACACCAGCTGATGAGTAGAAGTCGCATAGAGAAATCACACCCTCAACATGAGAATTAGCCCCAATTACAAGTCCTGGGAGGTGCATGCATGTGGGATTTACTAATTTTAAGACCTCTTCTATTAGTTTCTTGTTGAATTTTGCTTCATGCCTGAAAAGTCAAACCCAGGACAAATTAGTCTAAAATCTAACAAGATGAGTGGAAGGTATTTTAGATAGGAATTTATCTTATATATGTACTAGATTGTCTATCTTATTTTGTAGGTCACTTATTCTACTTATTATAGGCTATCTGTTGTTTTATTATAGGTTGTTCGATAGTGTATAAAAATTCTTGTAAACTATCAGTATAGAAATGTTTAAAGTCAAGTTTGAGCAAGTAAACAGAAATAGCATGCCAATGTGTGTTACGCAGGGTGTTAACGATTGTTGTACAACATAACCTTACTCCCTTCGAAATAGTTTCAGAGTACTCTGAGGTAAGTAATATGCTGTGCAATGGACACCAAACTTACGGTGCGTTAATATATGAATGCAGGTCTTTGATGTAGTCAACTGGGGAATCCAGCAATCAACCACATATACAGGGAGCCAAATCTAGTCGTCGATCTATTGGCAAAGGAGGGCACCAGGACATGTTTCTTAATAGACTCAGAATTTTGGTAATTCCTCCGAAGTTTACCAACAATGCAGATTGAACAAACATTCTGGGAACTACATCTGTTAGATATATTTTGGACCATAATCTTAGTATGCTGGAGACAAAAACTGAACTAACAAGGAGCAATGCTCCTGCTACCTGGTTATTTTTCGTTATGATATGCTCCCATTATCCACTTAACCAAAAAAAAATAAAAAATTGAGCAAGTTAGAGTACCCGTTCTCGATGTTTGGCAAATCCCATCCCGATAAATTTGCAGCTTCCGTGACAACAGCTTTCCACCTTGCGACCTTCTCCTTCCCATAATGTTTTTTGTGTTTAGCAATCGCTTTACCAAATGTACCGGCTTGTCTACGTACCTCAGAAGGATTAATGTCGTAGAAAATAGGAATAACTAGTTGACCATGCTGCTCTCTGCACTCGAGGATCTTCAAAAGCTCATCAAGACACCAGCTAGACGAGGCATAATTTTTTGAAAACACGACAATGGAGATCATGGAATCTTCAATAGCTTGAAGCAGTTCAGGTCTGATTTCCGTGCCTTTTCGGAGCTTCTCATCGTCTCTAAACGTATGAATCCCAACTTGCGCCAAATCATCGTAGAGGTGGTCTATAAAAGTTTTGCGCGCATCTTTCCCTCTAAAACTCAAAAAAACATGATACTTGTGAGATGAAGATGAAGGTGGGGGCATAATGGGGGATGAGGCCATAATGCTATGAGCAGCTTTGCACAAAAATAATATTATTATTAGACCAAATCGAAGAAAGAGTTATTAGTCTTTGGTGAGTAGTGAGCAAAGGGATCCACGACATGGCATTATATAGTGTTAGAGACCTTCTACATGCCTTCCTATGTACTACCTTCAAAATGATTCCACTCAGTCGCGGAGGTAGAAGTTCAGATACGGATCACGGGTTGATCGAACTCATTAATTAGTTATAACTCACATAGCGTATTTGAGTTTTAAAAGAAATCATCAAATATGTATACATATTAAATTTAGAATTCAGTTATTAGTACTTGAAGTCGGTGTTCTATAATTTAGCTCCCGTTTGGCCATAGATTTTGGGAGCATATTTTGAAGATTTGTTTTCAAATCTTTGTTTGGCCATAAATTTTTTAACAAATTTTGAAAATAAATCTTCAAATCCCAAATTCTGGTTCAAATCTATTTTTTAGGTCAAGACCTATGTTTTGGCCTTTTCAAAACTTCTAAAAACTACCCCAAACTTTTGTATTTTATAAAAAAGAACCCATCTATTGGTGACCCAACTAATTCTTTCTACCATGTTCCTCCATTAAAGCCGTACTTACCATGTTTTCACTATTAAAGCAGTATCTTTTATAAAGTGAATGATCTAAGCTATGCCCAAATAATATAAGAAGAAACCCTAGGGAAAATTGCTTTACCAACTGTAGAAGTCCGTTACGAAGCTAAAAATGGATCTTTATGTTGTAATTTGAATTGTCATAGCTAATGAGTGTATTATTAGCAGTTGTTATTAAAATATCATGTTCGCATAATTTGGAATTAGCAATTATGTATGTTTTATTGGGTATTCTCAATAGTTTTTAGATCTTATGATTATAAGTAATGTTTCATGTTTTCCAAAACAAAAAGTGAAATATGTTTTGAAAAACTATGGCCAAACACATTTTCAAAACTTGAAAAACTTCACCCAAAATCAAGTTTTAAAAAAAAAAAAAAATAATATTGGAAATCTATGGCCAAACGCTAGCTTAGAATCCGTAGAAAAGAAATTTTAACTCGGCCTCTGATTCCACTGAAGAGTCCTCAAATAATTTGTTGGTTTTCTCAGTGTGGAAAAATTCATATCGAAATATCGATTGTCCCCATCATAGCATATTAATAAGTTTGGTCAAAACTTCACAAGTGACGGCATCTTGAATAATTCCACGAGTCGTCATCATGTCCTTTTATATTTTGCCATAAGTGCATACATAACTTGTCAAGATTTCCAAACAAAAAAAGTCAGCTTTTGATTCATCTTACTACAATTGACCTATTCTCCTTTTTCCTTATTCCGTTAAATGAAGGATGATTTTAGATTTTGTGCGTGCCTTTAAACATTAACAAAAAAGACATTAGAGGGTTTTGGCCAATATACACAAGGGGACTAATAATATCTTATTAACTCTTACTTTAAGCGTAAACTCTGGAGCTTTGCCTCATCATTGTATTAGGGGAGGTACCAACAATGCTACTAACTGTTACAGCCCAAGTCCAACTGCTAAAGTATTGTGTGCTTTTTCCTGGAGTCTGCAACTTAATTGACCCACAAAGTTGGTGTTTGATCCAAAATATCCACTAAAAAAAAAAGAAGAAGTTATAATACTACCTTTTGCGTAGGAATTTCTTGTGCAAAAGGACTTAACAGTTAACAGCGTTGTTAAATCCTTTTGCGCAAGAGAAGTCCTTTTGCGCTGGACATTCCTGCACAATAGGGGTTAATTCTTTAGCAGCCCACATCTGACAACACTATGCTCGCTTTTGATCGCTTTTATATAACTCATTCGGTTAAAAAACTCACATTATTAAAAATGCCTAATTCAAGATGCTTCATTAGAAGAAAAAAAAAATACATCATTCATTACAATAACAAAACAATTCGAATACATCAAGAAGAATTAAAATACATTCATAAAATCATGAGGTTCTTCAACCACGAGAGGCTCCTCCACTACGAGAGGTTCTTCCACTACGAGAGGTACTTGCACCACCACAGTCCTGTAAGTTACACAAACGCTTATCATGGCCAAACTCCTTACACGTCGAGCACCTTCGAGAGTATGTCCTATCCGGAACATCCATTTGATTGGGAATCTGAGTTCGTGCGTTAACAAGCATTTTAAGGGTATAGTTCTTATTAGAAATCATTGAAAATGGCTCGTTTGGCTAATAAGAATGGCAACATGCCATTTTATTATAGTAATTATATATGAAAGTATCAATATGATTATGAAAGTTATACTACACTATTTACTTTTTCATGCCCAATCAAATTATATTACCTTAAATGAAACAGAATGAGTAAGAGCGCTGCTTTTATAGAATACTCACAAACTATGCCCGTGCGATGCATGGGGCCCAACATGATTAATTTGGTTACTCAATTTAGTTAGTCTTTATGGTTTGTATATTTTGCAAAGGATACTGCGATTTTCCGTAGTGAGTCTCCATATTTTTTTTCTTTTCCTCTTATTTGTTGTTCCTGTGTTCGCCCTCTTGGACACTTATATATATTAGAAATTTTTAGTAATGTGGTCAAGTAATATATGGAACGGAGGGAGTACTTCATTTATTAATTCTTAAAGAACGTGAAAAGTCAAAAGTGAACAAGTAAAAGTGTACGGAGGAAATAAATATTTCGGAGAATTAAAATTGAAGTGCATACGTGTATACATTAGAAAAGAATAAATATTCACTACTATGACATATGTCCACGTGAGATAAAAAAGTAGTTGGTTAAAGTGTACAACCAAGTAATATGGGACGAAGGGAGTACTTCATTTATTAATTCTTAAAGAACGTGAAAAGTCAAGTATAGTAATGTGGCCAAGTAATATGAGACGAAGGGAGTACTTCATTTATTAATTCTTAAAGAATGTGAAAAGTCAAGTAATGAGGCCAAGTAATATGGGACGGAAGTCACTTCATTTATTAACTTAAAGAACATGAAAAGTCAAAAGTGAACGGAGAAATAAATATGTGTCGGAGAATTAAAATTGAAGTGCATACATGTATACATGAGAAGACAATAAATATTCAGCAAGAACGTGAAAAGTCAAAAGTGAACAAGTAAAAGTGCACGGAGGAAATAAATATGTGTCGGAGAATTAAAATTGAAGTGCATACATGTATACATGAGAAGAGAATAAATATTTAGTACTATGACATATGTCTACGTGGGATTTATTAATTCTTAAAGAACGTGAAAAGTCAAAAGTGAACAAGTAAAAGTGCACGGAGAAAATAAATTTGTGTAGGAGAATTAAAATTGAACTGCATACGTCTAT
Organism: Lycium ferocissimum; assembly: GCF_029784015.1. Classification (NCBI taxonomy): domain Eukaryota; kingdom Viridiplantae; phylum Streptophyta; class Magnoliopsida; order Solanales; family Solanaceae; genus Lycium; species Lycium ferocissimum. The sequence goes on along the minus strand of NC_081346.1, from coordinate 70,956,205 downwards.
ACATGAGAAAAGAATAAATATTTAGCAAGAACGTGAAAAGTCAAAAGTGAACAAGTAAAAGTGCACGGAGGAAATAAATGTGTCGGAGAATTAAAATTGAAGTGCACACGTCTATACGTGAGAAGACAATAAATATTAAGTGTTATGACATATGTAAATATTCAGTAATAACGTGAAAAGTCAAAAGTGAACAAGTAAAAGTGCGCGGAGGAAATACATATGTATCGGAGAATTAAAATTGAAGTGCATACGTGTATACATGAGAAGAGAATAAATATTTAGTACTATGACATATGTCCACGTGGGATTTATTAATTCTTAAAGAACGTAAAAAGTCAAAAGTGAACAAGTAAAAGTGCACGGAGAAAATAAATTTGTGTAGGAGAATTAAAATTGAACTGCATACGTCTATATATGAGAAGGGAATAAATATTCAGCAAGAACGTGAAAAGTTAAAAGTGAACAAGTAAAAGTGCATGGAGGAAATAAATGTGTCGGAGAATTAAAATTGAAGTGCATACATCTATATATGAGAAGGGAATAAATATTAAGCACTATGACATATGTCCACGTGGGATTAAAAAGCAGTTGGTTAAAGCATACAAGTTATATAGCTTCTGGTACAAGCATTCATTGCGTGTACAATTTGTAAAGCTTTGAGTACAAGTAGGTATTGCGGTGTTGGTCCCTCTTAGCCACTTATATATAATAGAAACTAGATAATGAAAGCCTGTGGTAGTACGGGCCCAACACAAAAAATAGTACTATACTTTTCTTTTTAGTCTGTCTAAAAAAGAATGATATATTTAATGATATACTTTTATGTTTAGAAATTATTTAACTTGAAACTTCCCTTTTTACCTTTAATGAAATGATTTAAATCCACACAAATATCTATGACTTGTTTTAGACCACAAGTTTCAAAGATTTTTCCTTTCTTTTTTAAACTTCGTGCCTAGTCAAACTATGTGACGTAAATTAGGATAGAGAGAGTACTTTTTAGTAATATAATATGAAATTTTTATTATAGAAAGTATTATAACTCAATTAATTGAATATATCAATAAATTATTTTACTTAGTCCGCTTCTCCCATATATGACTTTCCTGATTTGGTTCTCCTGTTGAAAGATTTGAAATACACCTTCTCCTACCGAGTTTCATGCCATCATCTCTTTCTACTCAACAACACTGAAAAGCGCTTTCATGTGTACGCATCTGTTGTAGTATTAAATTTTTAAGTATAGACCAACTTCATCATATTAAGAAAATATGTGTATACGTTTCTTGACCGTTTATATTTCGTCTTCTTGATGTTATTCTTCATTAATTGTGTGAGACGTATGCGTCTAAAATTAGTACATTTTTATCCTTACCCAAAGGTATAAGTTTTAAATCTTTTGATTTTATGACTTCCTTAGCGGTTTTTGTGTTCAATTTAAATCATTATTTCTTTTTTCCTGAATTTCTCTTCTTTAAATTTTCTCTAAGCGTACCTTTATCATTTTCTGAACTTATTATCATTATTTAAATGTCCCTTTTTTTTCTTTTTTTTTTTTTTGCAATTGTCTCCTACTTCTTCACGTGGACCCCACCTTATTTTTTTATTCAATTGTCTCCTAATTCTTCACATGGACCCCATTTTTTTTCAATTGTCTCCTAATTCTTCACGTGGATCCCGCCTTATTATTTTTTTTAATTATTTTAATTTAATAACTATAATAGAAGAGTGGGTGGTTGACGACCAAACCCACTCTTCTAATATAGTAGAAAAGTATTATATACTATTGCACTTGTCCTTTTTTTCCTCTCATCACATCTTTACATCTTGCTAAAATGTTAATTTTTTAAAATTAAATTCAAAAGTCTCGTTTTTATAATAGTCTTTTCTTAGAGCTCCAAAATTTTTAATTACCTGCATCCCTTTGTTTGAATGAGTTATTAGATTTTTTCTTCTATGGTAGGGGTGGGCTGGGCTTTAATTTTTTCCCTTCAAATCGCAGGTCTTTAATTTTTGTCTTTCGGTACTTTAAGTAATAAAAAAATGATCGAAAAATATTCCTGACAAAAAAAAAAAAAAAAAAAAAAATTCAGATCTATGACCTATTTTTACAAGGCAAAATTCATAGACACTATGCCTTGTCCTGCAGAAGTTCTATAACTTCATTTCTACAGAAGTTATGCCAGACAAGGCATAGTTTCTATGTAACAGCATAATTTCTATAAAACATTATCTTGCGAAATTATTTGTCTTTTTTATTTTGTTGGGGATTGAACTCAGAATCTCTGATTTCGTAGACCAATGAATAAGGGTACTTTGACCCACAAATAACATATGAGGGCAATCCGCGTAAAAAATTGCTATGATAGTGCTTCAAATCGTAGATGTACTAGAGAAGAGAATAGAGGCCCAATTTAATTTACATATAAGCTGTTCCATATTTGATTAGACAACCGGATCCAACTTTTTATCGCAATGGGAGGAAGCCCAAAAACACAAAAGGGCCTAAGACCTGATCCGACCCATATTTTATTTCAATGTACATTGAACGAGGATAAAATTCACAAGTAACCATTTTTCTATAATCTCGACAATAATTATGCCTAAGTCCCAAGCAATAGGGTTTCTAATATGAATCTTTATTATTCATTTAAGCTCATACCTGTTTATATTGTGAGGATTTATCATGAACTTATAAGTTTTAAGTTAGCAATCAACCTACCACAGCTCTCCTCCTTTATTTGGATTGAGACCGACAATGTAAGCAACAACAAAGATGAAGTTCCAAATTCATACATGAAACTATCTATGAAACTGAAACTCCATAATGCTTGTTTTTCAATTACTAGGCTGGAAAATAACTAGCCCATGCTAGAAAAATAGAGCCACCAAGGAATTATTCCTTTTTTCCTTCTTTTCATCTTTGTACATGATATATATTCATGTGTGTATACGTATACGTACACATATATACCTATGATGTTTGTGTTGAAGTAGACAGAGATCAAAAGTGTTACGATTTATGTCATTTTCTCAAGAGGCGCCAATTGAAATAAGTAACAAATTCAAACTTCCAACAAAAAATCTCTTCTTTTATCCTAAATCAAACTACTTGTATTTGGTTCTTAAAATCCCTGAAACACTGCAATACACTCAAATCTAACAATTCATTGCACATACTGCAACAAATTCATGTAAACGCTCTTGTTTTCAAGAAGAAATCTGAAAAAATTTAACTGCATTTGTTCCCTCGTGGATGAACAATTCAATGTAGATGAGGACTTACTTCTCTTTTGGAGTTTCCGTGCCTAAGTCATCCATGGAAGAGTTCTTCATCATTCATGGAAGAATTGTCTGCTTTATTTGGATTCTTCTCAGGTAACACATAAAAAACATTAAAAAGACTCAAGTAGAAAAGTACTCTACCCTTCTATCTCTTGAAATAAGTACCATTGCTCCCACTTTGACATTCGCAAAATTTTCAATTGTAACCATTTGAATCTCCTTAAAATTGTTGTTAAAAATACAACTGAAAATACAATTACAATTGAAAAATAAAACGAAGAAATAAAAGTATATTCAGGCTGAGGTGCAGATATTTTGCTCTCTTTAAGAAGATTCAAGCCACTACAGCAAATCTTTACCGGTCCAGCAGTAATCTTCCTGACTTGTCCCCTTCAAGATACAACAGCCCGACGACGTCGTAAAACTCAACAAACTATGGACGAGATGTTGAGTTCAAAGCTCCACCAAAAAGAACACCTTCCTTCTCTTAAATAAACTCTGTTTTCTTTTTCTCACTTTATCAAGAACTCTCCAATATATTTTTCTACCCCCATAATGTAAAGATGACTAACTATTTATAGTTGAAGAATTCATCCTTGAATTGAATTGGATGAAAGAGTGAATTTGGGATATTAAATTTGTGAGAATGTTGAGAATATGGGTGAATAAAGAGTAGGAGGTTACAGGGAAAAATAAGACCACATTCATCCACAACTCAAATGAGTAATGAGATCCTGGGAAGAACAAAATTAATTGCCATGTTATGGCATCAAAACGTGTGAAAATGGTCTGCATCTTTATGGTCACTGAAAAGAGAATGAATATGGCACTTTAATAGAATATTAAAATGCTTATTATGTCCATCATTTGGAATTATGAAGATGTAGTTGGAAAACAGGTTATAAGTTGTTTTTCAAATTTGAAATTTTAACTTCAAGTTGGATTTGAAATTTTCATGGCCAAACACTGATTTTTAAATAAAGTTAAAAATTATACTAGAAAAAAGTGGATAATTCTCTTAGCCAAATGGGTCCTTCTTTGATTCCTTTCCTTACCTTTCCTTTAGTGTTGTGGTCAAGTTAATTAATGAATAATGACCCTAATCGTTTTAACATAATGTAATGTAAGTACGAAGAATAACACATTGCATTTTGACCATTTGAGTAGTAGAATACGCTAAGGCTCCTTCCTTTTTACAGTTTGAGATTATAGCATCCCTACTGTAGGATTGGTTCTGAACATAATTACCGCTGCAATTTTGTTGTTTTTCTTCGTTACGTGAAGTGTATTATTAAGCCTCACCTCATAATTATTTTGGTAGATACTCAGGTAGGAGAAAGGTCATGGAACCCAATGAAGAGGATCTTGCCCTTGGATGAATCTGCCTTGAATGAATCAGTAGCAACAGATTAGTGGAATGAGGGATCAAGAGACGGATAGGCCCTTCCCGTAGGTTCTTTTGTCAAAGAATAAAGAATTGGCGAGGGAGGTGAATTAGTGTCTGGTGTTGCGCACATTTTTAGCCTCATTCAACGACACCTTCATTGTGAGTTTTTTTGCTCTTCGCCAACTACGAAATGTGATTTGCTGGTAAAGTTTTTATATTGTATATGTTAATGATAGCTTACGTACTATAATATAAATGCAGCTAATAACTGATTTGTCTGGAAGAGAAACAATGTCATTCATCAAATTGGTTCCAATTTAGTTGATTGCTTAGACATTTTCTTTACCGTCACATAATTTGAACTAACATTATTAACGTGATAGTGAAAATCTTATCTGAACCCCACTCGAGTTAACAACTCACTGATATTGTTTGTCATATGCTCACCTCTATGGTTAGTAAAAGAACAAAAAGTTCAATCCTTATCGATCCACTGGGTAGTGAGACATATAATTAATTAGTCTTTGCAAAGAAGTCCAGGTATCAGTGGTAAGACTGATTCTATGTGTGTTTCTCCACAAAACCTCTTAGGTTCTGTTTTTCTTCATTAAAAAGATCAACACAAGCCCAAATCACAATAGTATGGGGAAAAATTCTAAAATAAGGTTGTGCAACTTTTATATATAACTTTCCTTTTTAACAAACCGAAAGGAAGCACATCAACGATCACTATATGAGCAAAGCTCTCCTACATTGTCTCACGGCCCAAAACAGGAGGGTCCGATCTGGCACCTGATGCCTTAACCTGCACTGAGCGAAGCCATCTACGTTAACACCTATCATCCACCTATAGATTCATAATGGCATTTTCCAAAATCGACATTCATAGTATATCCATAAATAAATAAAATTTAAGGATGGGTCTTCAACCCAAACACATGTTGGAAATTTTACGGAAAACACTCGATATGTTAGAAATTTTACCGAAAATACTCGATCACGAACATTGTAGGGAATTCTTGAACAATCTCATAGCTTGAGGCATGTCAATTAAGACACTGTCCTTAAGGATATTTCACCCAGTATAAGTGTATCCCCCAGGATTCAACAAGCTCTTCTAGTATAAAACTAGGAGCCAGAATCTAACAAAGATTAATCAAATGAAAAACCCAGCACTACAAAAGAAATGAGAAGAGGAAAGTTTGTTTTCTTCGTTTTTCTCTCATCTGGAAAATACATAAGATATATAATATATATAGGGTTAAGAAACCATCTCATGGGAATTGGATGAAAGGCCAGCAACGGTCAGAAGAGTAGGATATAATGACAATTCAATGGTCAAATTACCATTGTCAAAGAGTAACGGTTTTTGGTTTTAAGGAGGAGTAATATTGGCTAATAAAAGGGTTTAATGCAAATAAAAGTGCTGTTACACATCAAATAAAGGTCTGTCACAACAATACAGATTAGCCATCAAAGACCTCATTAAGATGGTCTTAAAAGAATGAATTTAGCCAAGAATATGAACTCTTCTTTTTGAGATATTAAATTATTTTTTCAACAATCGCCCCCTATCTCAAAAAGATAAGAAGAAATAGAATGTAATAAGAAAGTTTTGCTTGGTATTTACCTATGAGTACAATGCGTTGAATCTGGTGTCACGTAGACTATGAACCAGACCTAGATAAAGTAAGATTAAGCTTAGAAAATAATTGGTGAAGTTTGAAATTTCTATGAACCAAGAACTCTTTTGTAAGCATAGAGTCTTATTCTATCACATTATACTTGCACAATCTTTGTCGTTATCGCGGTTTTGCTCTAAGAGGCCATGCGCGTGTCCTGGTATTCATGAACGCTCTAGAAATCTGTCACAATTTCATATGAGCGGCACCACTCCACACTCATATAGGTCCAATCATCAAGTGTATTCTGCAGAGCAATACACCACCTATAAAGGATATGAATTGGATTAAGAGTTTAACTCAGCCTCACTTTGCCTTGCAGTTTTGCACTATATTCACACACCATAGGAAGGACATAATTTAATAGTGCACACATGATCAACTAATGACTTGTTACCCATACGAACCTAATTCATGGGATCTCCATCCTAGGATGGATTACCATCATTGTTGATCTTCTCAAATTGACTAAAAAAATTCCAATCCCCTCGTTGTTTCTTATAGTCTGTGAATTGATCAAGTTCACCTCCTACTTCACATTATTTACATAAATAATTTCATCTCACAGCAGCTGCTTTATCACATTATGTCTCAGATGAATGTGTCTATTTTTGCCAATAAAAAATTATTTTCGCTACAGCTATGACAACCACAATGTATAGACACAAAAGTAATGTTGATTATATTCCAATCGGAATACTCGTTAAGAGGTCTTTTAACCATCCAACCTCATTACCAACCAACTCCAAAGTAGCAAATTCAGATTAGTTGATTTCCAAGATATGAAACCCCTACCAAAAAATCACTTATGAATTTTGATATCCACTTAGTATCACTGTACCCTCTAGTACAACAAAAGAAATCCACTATAGTTGTACCATTATTATGGTACCTCAAGTACATATTTTTTTTTTCTTCCAACATCGAGTAGCATAACATTAGCAAGACACCCCACACTTTCAAATATTTTAGTCTAAAAAATAATCTATAGATGAAAATCAGTGAACTTCTCATCATCTGAAAACGTCTAGTAATATTTGAATATAATGAAGATCATAAAACTCATCAAATGATAATTTAATTTTTCAAAATAAAATTCAACAGTCACCTTTTTCTCATGTTAATAAGAGCCATTAAGGCTAGTAAAACTAATCGTTTCAATACAAAAGAGTCAATATGATGAAAATCATGTTCTTATCTTTAAATTCAAATGTATAACTGTCACAATTATTATATTTAAAAATCATTTAAATGATTGCAGGCTAATATAATAGTCAAATAACGTATACAATTAGACAGATAACAAATAATGATTTCATCATTAACACCACGTAAAGACTATTTAAAGCGATTTAATATATTAAATATCTTGTTATAACTTTGCACGATTTGAATAGAGAGACCATTCAACTGGTTTGATAAGCTTTTAAAGCTACGTTTAATCGTAAAATAATGCTCCATTAATATTACTACTATATTAGAAGCACCGGTTGGGGTGCTTTTTCGTCGTCCGTTGTGGACCCTCCATAAAAAAAAAGAAAAAAATTTGGGCCCCATATTAATCAATCCCTAAAAAAAAAAAAATTGTAAAAAAAAAATTGTGGGCCCCATATCAAACTTAAAAAAATTGTGGTTACATCGAGTATTAAAAAAAAGTGGAACCCACCACATCCAAACTCATGGGAAAAAAAAAGTGGACCCCATATTAATAAAATCAAGCAATATTGAAAAAAAAGTGAATCCCATATTTAAAAAACAAACACTGTTAAAAAAATGTGGGCCCCATATTAAACACGATGCGTATTCGTAGCAAACACTAATATAATAAAGTTTTAGATACGGAGTACAAACTACAATATTATATTAATCGTGTTTTGAACATAGTATCCCATATTGACAAAATCAAGCAATATAAAAAAATAATAATAAGTGAGTCCCATATTAAAAAAAAAAAACAAACAATGTAAAAAAAAAAAAAAAAAAAAAAAGTGCAGACTTTGTATTCGTAGCAAACACTAATATAATAAAGGTTTAGATATGAAGCACAAACTACAATGTTATATTAATCGTGTTTTGAACATAGTCTACATATATATACATACATATATACATATATATACATATATATGTATACATATATATGTATATATATATATGTATATATATATATATATATATATATATATATATATATATATATATATATATATGCATAAAAATAGTGTAAAACTAATAATGTCCGAAAGGGTGGGCCCCATACTAAATAACACCAAGCAATAAAAAAATAAAAATAAAAAAAAAGAAGAAACTATATAAAGCATGGGTTTAGACTCATGCTTCATCGTCCGTTGTCCCTTAAAAAAAAAAGGGGTGGGCCCCATACTAAATAACACCGAGCAATTAAAAAAAAAAGGAAGAAAAAAATTGGAACTCACCATCTCCAAACTCATGGGAAAAAATAAAGTGGACCCCATATTAATAAAATCAAGCAATATTAAAAAAAATAAAAATTGAACCCCATATTAAAAAAAAAAATATAATATTAAAAAAAAGAAGTGCAGACTTTGTATTCGTAGCAAACACTAATATGATAAAGTTTTAGATACGAAAGACAATTACAATGTTATATTAATCGTGTTTTGAACATCATATATGTATATATATTATATGCATAAAAATAGTGCAAACTAATAATGTCCAAAAAAAAAAAAGTGCACCCCATAAAGGGTGGACCCCATACTAAACAACATAAAAAAAAAAAAAAAGTGGAACCCACCATCTCCAAACTCACGAAAAAAAAAAGTGGACCCCATATTAACAAAATCAAGCAATATAAAAAAAAAAAAAGTGAACCCCATATTAAAAAAAAAATAATGTAAAAAAAAAAGTGCAGACTTTGTATTCGTCGTAAACACTAATATAATAAAGTTTTAGATACGGAGTACAAACTACAATGTTATATTAATCGTGTTTTGAACATATATATATATATATATATATATATATATATATATATATATATATATATATATATATATATATATATATATATATATATATGCATAAAAATAGTGCAAATTAATAATGTCAAAAAAAAAATGCACCCCATATTAAAAAATCAAACAATATTCATATAATTTTCAAAGTATCTCATTAAGTCAATAATGATGGATTCATTGTCACGTGCGTATCAATCCATTAGTGGGAGTAAATGAAATTGCTTTTCTTCAGAAGGTTAGGTAGTCAAACCATACAATTTTCTTTCTTTTTTTATATTACGAGATCTAATCTACTATTAAACCGTTGTATTTGCTATTCGCCATGTCATTTATTTGTTATGTTTACTAAAATAAATATACTTAAAATATTTATATTTTAAAATAAGATACAATTTAATTACTTTTTTATTTTTATTCTTACTCCAATAAATGTGAAAAGAGATTAATGTCGTAGAAAAATATATATCAAATGGAAATCAAATAATGAATAAGGTAAATTAGTCAAATTATAATTCTAATCGACGTTTTAAAAAAACCATGCAAAAGACAACATGACAAGTAAAATGAGCTAAACATGAGAATATTTACCAAAAATTAAAAAATAGTATTTCTTCGTTTAAATAGAAAATCAATTTCTACTTTATTTTGTTTTAAACATGTAAAATTAATTTAATAATTTAAATTAGAATTATCAAATCAAAATTTGATAAAAAATAATAAGTATTTTACACTTTTAAATTAATCGAATTAAAATTAAAAGTATCCGATGCTTAAATATTGCTATTGTTTTATCTCAAAGAGAGGAAAATAGTTTCTTTTTAAACAAGTCTTCTCTTTTAAAAAATATTAATAAATTTGCCGATTTTGTATTCGTAGCAACCATTAATATAATAAAGTTTTAGATACGGAGCACAAACTACAATGTTATATTAACCGTGCTTTAAACATAATATATATATATATATAATCACCATTCAAAGACAACTATAATACGCACTATAATCCTCAAAACGGGCATAGACCGCTAGTAATATTAAAATAATAAATCTAAATAAATACTCTGCAATATCAACTTTATCTATTTCAACAAGAGAAACTTGAACTTGCATTTTCTTATATAAGAAAAACTGATATATCCAAGTCTAACTTGCCATAAACTCTATGAAATAATGATGTAAACATAAGTACTAGCATTTTCATCTTGGAAGATATTAGGCACAAACAAATCATGATTACAAAATTCTTTGCCAATAAAAACATTGTTTTTGGTTAACACAATCTTACCAGACTCAAATTAAACTTTCACCCCCACTTTTCCTAATAATCTCACAAATAGAAACTAAATTGGTTTAAAAATCATAGGAACATGCATGTACCACCTCAGTTAATGTCAATGTTTTTCCAAATATGTGTTCAAGAAGAGAATTTACTTACAAGAACCTAAGTAGTTCTTGAATCACCAAGATAAATAAATCATTCTTCTTCTTTAATTGGGTGTAGAACACGACTAATTTTACTAGCAAGAATATGCTTAGAATCACCGAAATCTAATGCCCAATCTCTCACATTAGCCACAAGATTCACTTGAGAATGACTACAATAATTATATCCTTCGCTTAGTCACATTTATTTTTCTTAGCGAGGATTGAAATTGCCATTTAAACGTGGGCCACAAGGGGCCCATAGGCGGGCCGGCCGTAAGTTAAAGGGGCGGGCTTGGAGAGAAGGGTGTCGGCCCCACCTCGGATAGGGCTAACCTCGGGAGTTAGTGGGTAGGGCCGGGTTTTCGTTAGTGGGCCGGGTTGGGTTTTAATTATTTTAAAAAAATTCTAATACTAAAATTTATTAAGTTTGATACTTTAAAATCTAGTTGTTGTCAACTTTATTTTAACCATCAAGTTCCTTAAATTATACTTTCGCCCTATTTTCAATCTATAAATACCATTCATTCTTCTCCATATTATCTCACAATTCCTACTCTCCTCTTTCTCTAAATTTCCTACTCATCTAAATGGGAACTAAATGGTTACAATGCACATGAGTTTTGATACTAAACCAAAGTTCTTAATTAATTATCTAGAATGTGCGTATTGTCACCTCTCCATCATAATGACATTTCAATAAGCTAAAAAATATTTAATTATTATTATATATAAAATATTTGAAACTAATAAGATTTTATTAATATATATATATATATATATAACTAATAGTTTATATTATTATATATGTATAACCTATTAAAATATTTTTGAACTTGTGTAAGCCAACAACAAGATAGTAACTTAAAAGGAGTATTTGATTTATTTCACGCATCAGCAATTTCGCAGGCTTGTCATTTCACTGGATTTTGTTAACCTATTATAATGTCTTGTTGCTTTTGGGCTCGATCAATGTTTGTCCCTCCTTGCGTAAATTTATCTTGGAGTTGCCGCTTGTGTAGGATTAGTTTTACACAATTACATTTATAGTTCTATTTTATTTGCGTACAAATTATTATTCTTGTAAATAAAATCATAAATAAAATTATAACACAAATTTGAAAAGAAATTCAAGGCTCGGTGAGCCTTTAGTTTTATTAATCAATAATTGCAAAGTCGAATTTAAACTTTAAAGCTTACAAACTTTAATAAGAGACACATTACATGTTTTAATGGTTAAGTTTTAATTAACTAAAGTAAGATTCTAACTATGGTTTGAATAATTAATAAATATTTCATATATTTGCTTCCAAAATTTTAAGAATCCCACAATTATAGCTACATGCTATTTATTTTGGATACAATGTTTTTAAAATACTTATTATTAGTAATAAATGTAGTACTTATCTTTTTTTTTTTTTTTTTTTTTTTAATTTTCAGTGCATGATGAGCCATTTCCCCCCTTCTTTTAACTTGAATGGCTACGGCCCAGACATAAGTATGATTATCATTTCTCGGAATCTTCATCCACATTGAGGTACTTGATGCCTTAATTTATGACACACAAAATTAATTTTGGACTTGTAACCATATTTTTCTTTTCTTCAATTTAAGTATTATGAATTATAACGTGTCAACATACCTTATTAACATGTGCAATTGAAATTGCAAAACCATATATGCAAGAATGCTTCCAATAGCAGTACACCAGACTAGCAATATCAAATACTCCATCGCATCTTTTGATGACTGTCATCAGAAAGCCACCAACGATGAAGCCACTTAGAAGTCTTCATCTAAATAAGAGTCTGGCAGCCTCTCTTCTCCCGAGTTTAGCAGATTTTGCAGTACCACATAATAGATCATCTTAAAATCATACTACAGAACTATTAATTTTCCTTTTCTTGAAATAGATTTTTCAGTATTTCCCGTAAGAATATAGTAAATAAATATCCTTAAGATTGTTGGAAATCTTACGGAAAATACTCAATCATGAACATTGTAGGGAATTCTTGAACAATCTCATAGCTTGAGGCATGTCAATTAAGATACAGTCACCGAGGATATTTCACCCGGTATAAGTGTATCAAAGGATTGCAATTTCTTAGTATAAAACTAGGAGCCAGTATCTAACAAAGATTAACCAAATGAAATATCCAGCACTGCCAAAGACATGAGAAGAGGAAAGTTTATTTCTTCATCGATCTCTCATCTGGAGAATACATAAAATATATAGTATGTAACTATGTATATGGTTAAGAAACCATCTCATGGGAATTGGATGAAAGGCCAGCAACGGTTAGAAGAATAGAAATAATGACAATTCAATGGTCAAATTATCATTGTCAAAGAGAAACGGTTTTTGGTTGTAAGAAGGAGTAATATTGGCTAATAAAAGGGTTTAATGCAAATAAACGTGTTGTTACACATCAAATAAAGGTCTGTTACAACAATACAGATTAGCCATCAAAGACCTCATTAATATGGTCTTAAAAGAATGAACTTAGACAAGATTATGAATTCTTCTTTTTGAGATATTAAATTATTTTTTCAACAACACATACATAATTCGCCCGGCAAAGAGACTACATCAAATATCTAAAATCCTAAAATTTCATATATGACTCTTACACCGGCATCGTGAAGTTTCTAGAACTTCTAACAAACATGACATAAGTATCTCAAATGTGGATTTAACATCGTCCTCATGGAGTGCGACAACAAAATTATCTCCTTTTCTTCTTCATTTGCGACAAGGTTTACTTGTTCTTGATGAGGTTGCTATGCTTGTTGCCGCTGCTTCTTCAAGCAAAACTTCTCCATGTGATCATTCTTTTTGCAATATCTACATTTCAAAGGTGGTGTAATCTAGTGTTGTCAAAGGCGCGCTTTAAGCCTTGAAGCGAGGCTCAAAACGTGTTGACCGCTTCACCTCGCTTTATGTGCACTCCAGTGTCATCATCAAGGCTCTAAGATATCACACCCCGACGAGGGGCATGACGGACATCCCACCCTAGTGGCCGAGCACCTTCTGACATACACTACATAACCATAGAATTGTTATCTTAGCCCATGATAATACGTAACTTATCGTAAGACGATACCTGTACACAGAAAGGCCCTGTACACAGAATCACACATGCATAACCATACATATATACATAAACATAGGCTAGCCAACAAGGCTGCTATCAGTATCCGTGAATGACACATAGCCGACAAGGCCATAACATGAACATCATACTTACTGAGATCATAACTGACATTGATACCCGCTATACTGTCTATGAGCCTTTAAGAGTACATATACATAACATACTGGACAGGACAGGGCCCCGTCGTACCCAAAAAGGACACATATGTATAACGTATAGACATGACATATACCAAAAGAGCAAGCCCGGTACAAAGGCACTTCTTTGTCGATCCACTGAAGCTGGCAATCCTACCGAGGAGGTCCTCTGCTCTATCTCGCAGGACCTGCAGCACGAAATGCAATGCCCCTTGAAGAGGGACGGTCAGTACGGAATAGAGTACTGAGTATGTAAGTGTTACGCCTCGCATTTTTGTACATTAAGTTTCGCCGAGTACTAGTTATCCTAGTCTTGGGAAGCATGACAAATTTTTCGAGGTCATGAGGATAGATATGTCCATCTTGGGTATATAAGAGAGTAAAACCATGTTTAGTAAGCTTCGGGAAAGTTTAGGACTTGTCGGATCATCGGAGTTAAGTTTCAGCGAAAGTTTGACAAAGTGTCACATTATGGCGCAATATGTGGCTCTCGGAGCACAACATGTGGGTCGCAAAGCATGCTTTGAGAAGACGCAGTTTTGCAGCATAGTGTGACAGAGAATTTTGGTGATGTTGTGAGGTCTGCAACACAACATGCGGCTCTCAAAGTGCGCTTTGTGACGCCGCAAACCTCGCTGCATGTTGTGTCGGTCTAGAATTTTCTGGACTACTATAAATAGACCCACTTCGACCCTAAATCATTATTTCACCATTTTTGGACCTAGAAATATTAAAGCTTAAAGCCCTTGATGTTCTCATGATATTATTGATCTTACTACATGATCATTGATTTTATTCATTGTTATTGATCTCACCTTATGGTAATTGTTCTTTCAAGGGGAGATATAACGATAATGATAATCAGAGGTTACCGACCTTACGTCACTCTGATAGACTTATAGCTTTTAATTGGGCTCTTATACATGCGTTATATATATGTATGTATTTTCTCACACCGCGCCGCGCTATAGTCGGCATGGCAAGCACGTAGATATGCACACCACTGCAGTGGGCAACTTATGATGTCATCCCGGATGCGGGATGATGATGATATGATGATAATACCGTGCCTGTATGGCCGGGCAATATACTATATATATGTATGTATAAGATGTTCTTTTTAAAGCTAAGTATGCATGACATCCGCCTTTAGAGGCATCCAGATGTACAGGTTATCTCTCTTATCTGATGTTACTTTCCACATCTTTATTATGTTATTATTCATGCCTTTTATACTCAGTACATTATTCGTACTGACCTCCTTTATGTTTGTGGACGCTGCGTTCATGCCCCCAGGTAGGCAGGGAGACAGATCAGATCCGTAGGAGCTTTATCAATGATCGTACAGGGGCACTCCATTTGTTTCGGAGCCACAGTCTATGGTACTACTCTTTTGGTGCACATATGGGCATGGCGGGGTCCTATCCCGTCTTTATGATTCCTTGCGTTCCATGTAGAGGCTCGTAGACAAATGTATATTAGATGTTCCATAACCTTACCGGTTCATATTTTTGTACATCATTTTTGGCAGGCCTTGTCGGCTTGTATATATGTATATGGGCATAGTTGATGATGATCATATAGATCGAGCTATTATTTTTGTGGATTCGTGCCCTTATAGATTATAATATTCTTAAGTTATCTTTCATGGTCCACCTAGAATGATAATGAGAAGCATGTTAAGAGGTGTTCGGTAGGTTAGCTCCAGGTGCCCGTCATGGCCCTCCGGTTGGATCGTGACGAGAAGACAAGTAATGTAAAGCATACGTAGGACATAAGAATAAACATGAATAAAGGAGGACAGTAGTGACCTGTGACATCTGAAGAACGTACAATATGCAATGCATGAGTTTTCGAAAATCATCTTCATATGCAAGTATACATATATATAATGTATAAATATAATAACGTACCCGGCCCTAATGGGACTCGGTGTGTATAACATCATCATCATATCGTATCATATCATTCCGCGTCCGGGGAAATATCATCGTCATAATGTACTCGGCCTTTTCAGGACTCGGTGTGAATACCCAATTGATCAGTGGTTGCATATCTAAGTGTCGTACCCAGCCGACTATAGCGCGGCTCGGTGAAGTAAAATAGTGCATACATATATATACAATGCATGAGGAGCCTATGAAATAACATTGGGCTTTTCGGAGTAACGTAAGGTCGTAAACTCCGACTATATTATGGAACTCATATCGAACTCAAGAAAAGACTCAATATCAAGTAATCATAATAACGTCATTTGAATCATTCATAAAAATACATCACAATGACTAGGAATCAATCAACATATTAACAAGGAACGTTTATATCATAGTAGAGCAAATGGAGTGGAGTATTACGCTATGCACGCTAGTGGGTTCTAAGATTCGTGCCAAAGAAATAGAGGTATAGCAACACCTTACATACCTTGTTATCTTAGCGGTTGTATCACATATCCCGTCTAACTTCTTGACCTTATATAATCTGGAACCAGCCCGCTCTACCCCGAGCTTATAGGAATCGAACAAACTCTACCACCACGAGGGAGAAAAAGATAAGGGCCCGTTAAATCCGGAGGAGAATTGGAGAGCGAAATCTGCTTACAACTTACCTTGAAATCTCTTTGGTGTCTTGAGATTAATTTGGGAAGTAAAGTTGCTCCACAATTATGGAAATATACCTGCTGCCAATGTTTGGTTTTCCCAAAGAATTGCTCCCAACGTGAGCAATATTGTTACCGCCAACAGTGGAGTTATTTTCAAATGATTTTTTTTTTCTACAATGGGGAGTATATTGTTGCCTTGTATTATCTATGCATGTTGCTTCCTTGTGTTTTGGTAATTCAGATGAAGACACATGGGTATATACTTACACTAATCACCTACTAAAATTAGACACCCATTCCATAAATTCACCTAACTTGTGCACGTATCCATCCCTTTATTCCTACGTAATCTTTATCTAGTGCTGCTACTGATAATATTTATTCTCTACTAATGATAATAATGGTCATCCCCCTTTGTGGGACCTACAGGACATGTTGTCCCCTTACATTATCCACACACTTTAACTAATTCCCCATATAATTAATTATAATTTGTCTCCCACTAATAATTTCATAATTACTTCCTTTGTCCCCCACTTAATTAATTTCCTGATCTCAATTCACTTAACATATAATCATATTTAGCACACTTCATATACTCACAATCATAAGCATGTGGTATAACTTTAGGTCATAGCCTTTTTATACAAACACCAAACATTATTTACACTCCTCGTCATCACACTTTTCGGTCTTAAATCATTTCGGGACTTCATCCTTTTATACACTGAGCTCTTGATTTGCATGCTTGAATATGACTTAATCTTCCGAGCTCGAGTAAATTCGCTCATGTTGGGTGGTTCAATTTCCTAGTCCAAAAATACGGGGTATTATAGCTTGGACCGTATTTCATTCAAATCAAAGTCGAACCTCGACGAAACTTATTTTCTTCGATTCTTTTAACTTCTAATCGTACTAGTACTCCTCGAACATGAATTTAACTTCTTGTTAAGTATTCTTTAAAGCTCGTACCACTTGTGGACTCAAGGATGCTCTCATTCTACGAGCTTACATCGAGGGGTACATGACGTACTTAGTTCTCGAAGGGCGAGATATAACATAAGACATACTTTTCCTTGACAATGAGCCTCTCTTGAAGAGGTGACACTAGATAATTGATATTTCACTTTATCGTAATATTTTTACAAATTCTCTGTCCATATATTTGTATTCATGCTTATTATTATTAGTCTTGGACTAAACATATATATATATATATATATATATATGTATATATGTATGTTTATGTGTTGTTGCACCATTGCGTCTCTTTTCGTTAAAGCCCACGCTTTATTTGCTATTTGCGCTTAAAACCCCAGCTGACCTTGGAGCTTTTTTGCGCTTTTCGCTTTTGATGACACTGGTGCAAAGGTCAATCTTTGCAATATCTCTAGAATCCTCAAGAGAAGTAATTTTCGATTCAAAATTTTCAGGCTGACTTACAAGGACTTTCTCGACAATCTTTTCTTTGAAATATCTGTTGGGAAACTCACAAAATAAACCATAATAATAATAATAATAATAATAATAATAATAATAATAATAATAATAATAATAATAATAATAATAATAAATATTATTTATTTAGCAAAGTAATCTAACAACACTTGAAAAATAAATATTACTACGATAATATATTTAGTAAATATGACTTGAGTCGTGCTAGGCCTTTGTCCTAAGAAACTATTTCAACAATGTGAAATGTTTCCCTAGGATTAAATAAGCCCTTCTCTAATTTTAATTAGACGATAAAGGAATCAACAAAATTAAAATATTACCAGCAAGTTTTAGAAGAGAAAAAATAAAAGACCACAAAAGGACAAAAAAAGAATTAACAGAAAAACAAATGAGAGAAAGAGAGGGGGGTCGTGTAAAATGGGAGAGGGAGTATAAACTTTTGTTGTGTATTGTTTACGGATGAAGAGAATGTGAATTTATAGGCATGAGAATTAATTTCAAACTTGACAAGTGTAAAATGAGCTTGACAAGTGTAGAGTTACTTGGCGAATTCTTCCTTTGCCACATTGATTCATGAAGCCACTACATAAAATTTGGTCACTTAGGCGTCAAAATCTTTCCATGCAATTTGCCACACAAAATTTAACTTGCCACTTCTCAAGTAATAATATCATTTGTCACAAAATCTTTAAAATACTACTACAATCCCCCACTATTTTAAAGATTTTAGAAAAAAATGTAAAACTTGATGGATTTGCAAGTCTGAAATGCAGTAGGTTTGGTGCCTTTTGGGCTATGAACCAAACTTAGACCGATAAAATTAAACTTACGAAATTCTTGGTGAAATATAAAATTTCTATGAACCAATAATTCTTGTTGTAAGTCAGAGACTTTATCAATCATATTTCGACTTCGTAATTTTGTTGTTCAACGCGGTTTTGCACCCTAGGCCATGCACTTGCCTGGTTATTCATGAGAGCTCTAGAGACTAGGCCAACGTCTCATAGGAGCGGCCCTACTTCACTCTCATATAGGTGAATTCATCAAGTGTACCTTTGCTTTAAATACACCATTCATAAGGACTATGAATTCATTAAGAGTTAATAACTCATCCTCACAATTAGTAGCAATTCAAGCACTCTCTTTAAATGTGCAGTGAATCGGCCAAATTCATTTCTAAATTCACATAATTAATGGAAATTATTCCATCTCTCAGCAGCTGCTTAATGACATCATGTCTCAATTTCATGTGTCTGCTCTTACAATTATAAAATTTATTCTTTGCAATAGCTATTACCGCTTGACAATCACAGTGCATAAACACAGGAGGCAACTCATCCTTTATTAAAGGGATATTTGCTAAGAAGTTTCTTAGCCACTCAGCCTCAGAACCAGCTAACTCTAGAGCCACAAACTCTAACTCCATAGTTGATCTAGCAATGATCGTCTGCTTAGCTAATTTCCATGATATTGCATCTCCACTAAGGGTGAACACATAGTCACTAGTGGATTTTGTATCATCTGAATCAGAGATCCAGGTTACATCACAATACCCTTCCAAAGTAGAAGGAAATCCTGGTTCCTCTCAAATATTTCATCAGTCTAATTAAGGCAGACCAATGCTCTTGATTGAGATTATGAGTATATCTACTCAGTCTACACACAGCGTAGGCTATATCAAGCCTTGTAAAATTCATTAAATGCATTAGACTCTCAATAATCTGAGCATATTTAGACTGAGCAACTGGGTCACCATTATTCTTTTTCAATTGAGAGTTGGCATCATAAGGAGTGGCCACAGGTGTCACCTCAAAACATTCAAACTTCTTAAGAAGTCTCTCCACATAATATTCTTGTGACAGCAATATTGTCACACCCTAATCTTGATCAGGGTGTGATGGGCACCGACACGTAACGGAGGAAAGCCGAACCCGGCCGACTCTTACTACGTACCGAGTTTTTTTTTTTTTGAACCTTTAAAGCAAGCATACTTAATAGGATTACTCATATATAATAAGACTCTTTCGTTGCTTTTAAATCAAATAAAATATATAGCCGTACACACAACTCATGTCATGATACACGCGCTCCCAAAACCCCCGACTCTCGTCTCGCAAAGTCTCTAACCTCGAATGAAACATCATGGCATAGTATGCGACTCGGCGACACTCGAGGAACAAAGGAGTTTGCCAACCCCGCTGGAACATCTTCTATCCGTCTGGAGTGTGTACGCGCGGCTTGCCCCCGAAGAAAAGGGGTCGGCACGAGCATTGTGCGAGTATGTAAGGCATGAACGGTAACATAATAAGAGATGTATATGTCACGTGAAAGAGAGTATCGTACATATGAGACATATCGTGTGTAAAGTCGCCTTTGTAAGTATGAGTGCCTCTGGGCGGCGGAATCATGCATGTATCTTCGGAACGTGCGGCCGATCCATATACTATCTTGCGGAACGTGCATCGATCTATATACTTCTTTGCGCGAACGTGCGGCCCGATCCCATTTGTATATACATGTACGTATTCTTTCTTTGAAAACATCTCATTTTCATATATAAAGAAAATAGAACATACCATATTGCCGAGGCGTCGGCTCCCGATCCATTTAACCCCACTTGTCCGCGTCCGGCATCCCGCGTCGGGACGGTATCATATCATTCTCGGCGATCGGTCGCGCGCCTATAGCGCCTGGCCCTTTTCTCCATCTTCCCCATATACATATACATATACATATACTTATACATATATCATGTCATAGCATCATGCATGAGAGCCCAAGGAAAATCATATAACTATCGGAGTGACATAAGGTCGGAAACCTCCGATTGTATTATGGAATAATCATGGGCGCTTTATCTCACCTTGAAAGAACTAGTGATAAGGCGAGACTATCAATGGAGAGTGACATCATGAGCAAACATAGAATAGGACCATAAGGCAGCAGTTCATATGCTTTGGGATCTTTAAAAATAGTCATTATTCGAAAATAGCTTAACATTTTCATATCGTCGTATCCATGGTAAGACCATATCCTTGACATGTTCATCATAGACGTCTTCTTATATCTGGCATCATCCTTGTCGTCATAAAATCATAGTCGTCGTTTTAGTCATGAAAACTATCAAAACGTAAAACTTAGATTTTGGAGAAAATGAATATTTTTGAAAACACTTATAACTTTTAAGAAGAAATCATGTTTTGAAATCATACATTCTAACTTTGAAAATAAAGTCGTTATGGGAGCATTTATAATATTTCATCATGTGATTCATGCCGTAGAAAGAAAAGGGCTTAGCCTTAACATACCTGCGCCGCGCCTTACTAGCTACGCTTATTCGCCGAGGCTCGTTGCCGCTAATCTACATTCAAGACGATTAAGGCAATTGTTAGATTCATTCTCATATGCCTCTCTTAACCTTTCAGATATATTTATATTCGCCGAAATTTACGACACCTCCCCCGTAAAAATATACCGCCCCGCAGTATGGCTCGCCCCGATTCATCCATCGGCAACAATCGAGAATTCAACTCGGCCAAATCAACAACAAGGCCAACAATCTCACTAACAACATTCCATTCATGTTCAATGCAATTCAATTCAATTCAATTCAATTCAT
The DNA here is from genome assembly GCF_029784015.1 of Lycium ferocissimum. NCBI lineage: Eukaryota > Viridiplantae > Streptophyta > Magnoliopsida > Solanales > Solanaceae > Lycium > Lycium ferocissimum. Next base: position 70,934,463 of record NC_081346.1, on the reverse strand, counting down.
GTAATGTTCCAACAACTTAGTCGACACAGTACCTTACCCGAAACCTTCAAATCCAACACTAACCGCACACTTCATTGTTATTCACATACGTTAACTTCAACAACAACCTTTATTCTACATAACATAATCCATAACGACAACAACTAAAATGTCAAATAACATAGATTTACATCAACTTACCAAAACACCTATAATCGGCCATAAGCCATAACCGCTTCTTACATCTTTTCATGCATTTTCATCCATCCCTTCACCTAACAACAACATAACAATCAAAGTACTAAATAGAATGTTTTCATTTCCTTCCACACCACACATGTATTCGGCTAACATGTAACACACATACTCTCATTTATTTCATTCATTTCTTAACATTATAATAACAAGCAACGTACTCCATAAAATTAATTCATTACTTCTATTTTATACTACTCCATTCGGCCACCACAACTATATGTATATTCTCATGAATTCTTCATTCCTTTCTATACAATACAATAACACAAAAACATATCAAATACAACTAACTCACCACTCATAACACTTAACATACTCACGGCCACAATCCAACATCCATGATTCAACTTCATTATCCATGTTTTCATGGTTGTCATCCATTTGTACACACTACAACATCTACAATCACCTATGAAACCATGTAAGCAAAGTTAAATCTTACCTCCTCCATTGAGTCTTCCACACGGCTAAGCTTCCCATGGCACCAACGAACGATTTTCTCGCTCCAACGACTACTCCACGTCGACGAGGGCCTTCCAATTAGTAGAACCAAGGAAAAAATATTTTTCAAAACCAACATCGAAATTTGGTTTCGGCCACCCGTGCCTCCCCTCTCTCTTTATTTCTTCAACTTTTCTTTCTTATTTCTTCAACAAAAAGATGACTCCAAGTATATATATATACATGTCTTCCACTACTTTCCATATTTATTATTTAGCCCCTCAATTAAGGAAATTTTTGCACCTAGCCCCTCTCTTTATTTCCTCTAGAATTTTCTTGAAATTCCATGGTAAAGATGACTTATTTGTCATCTTCTTCTTTTTCTCTTTTTTTTTTTTTTTCCTCACATGGTCAATATGACTTTTTTGGGACATTCAAGAGACTCATGTGAAATTCCCGTTTTACCCCCTCGACTTTTCTCAATATTACCATTTTGTCCCCGACCTTCCGCATTATTTCCACCCATTTTGCGAATTTCTCTTCTTGCCCCTAGCCTTTCTCAATATTTCCGTCCAATAATATTCATAAATAATATTCATAACCAACTTATGCACTAAAATAATTTTGAAAATGGTCTCGCCCTTAACTTTCCCCGACGACTTTGAAATATCCAAACGTACAAAATACGGCTATAACATCCTCACCCCCCTTTAGAACATTCGTCCTCGAATGTTCCTTGTCTTATAGGGCCTCTTAATTTTTTCGGGAGGATTCTTTTATCGTTATCCTTTCCTTCAAGCCCATTTCTTATCCTTTACCTCATTTCCCTTATAATCGAGTTTCGTGGTCTTCACCGGAGTCCTTATTCCACATCATGGGTTTTCTAATTTCTTGGGCCGGCGTATTACCCTTTCTTCCTCGGATCATCCCTTTTTCTGTTACTGATTCGTGATAATGTCTTAACAAAAGCCACATCTTTAGATTCCTACTACCACTCTCCTTGTATTGGCGCTCATGTCGTTCATCGCTCCTCCTTGTAAGCCTAATATGGTCTCCCCCCCCTTAAGGGGTTTGTTATATGACAACGATCCTTTTATAAAGTCTCAGTTTATACCTTGCCTCTCATCTTCCTTCTAACTCCGTGCACGACGGCTCGGAAACTTTTATCCTAAGTTTTCTTTTACTTTCCACCTATCTCATCCCTTTGTCCACATTTTCATTCACCATTCGTCCTTTCACTCCCTTAGTTTACTTGTTCGTGTTTCTTCTTTAATTGCGCGATTTGTCTTTGTAGCCGTGTGTCCATATCTCTCAAGCGTTACTTTGCTACCTTTGTTCTTAACACAAAATCCTTACTAGTTTTACTCTTCCTATTCTTGTTCATCGAACCTTTAACTATGTTCAGGTTGTCACATACCTATTCCTTTATATTCCTTCTCTTACCTTACATTCCCTCGTTGCAGTCACTATTCCTTTAATCCGCACTTATCGAAATCGGTCCTCGAACCTCATACTCTCTCTCCGGTTCCTTTTTATCGCACGCTATCCCTTCTCCTCACGCCTACTTTAAGTTCTTACTCAAACACGGATATCCTTACTTAGTCAATGCCTTTTTTATACGTAGCTTCGGTTGTTGGGACTCACGTATTCTCCGATACAATCATACGCGGAGTACCTATGCGTCCGTGTGTGCATATATTTTTACTAGCAACTAGCCCGCAAACCACTTCAACCAGCATTCAAGTACCCATCCTAATTCTAGGGCTATGTTGTACTTCCCGTCTTAACTACCGAGCCAATCCACCTCGTCTTACGCGTCTTCTTAAGGTTTCCTTACCATCCCGTATACTAATTCTTCTTAGGCTATGACTTCTCGGTTGTCCCATATGTCGAATATCTTTGAATTTCTTGTAAACTTCCCGAGGGTCACCCATCATAGAATTGCTCCCACTCCGGAAAGCACGCTTAACCTCGAAACTTTGGTGGAATCGGTGCCTTAATGCGATATAATCGCATCCGCTCAGTTGCATGACCTTTATTACCCGATGCAGGTACTTTAGGGCCTTACGGATCTCGGAACATTTTCGTAACACGTCTTTCTTTTGTAATTACTATTTTGCCCTTTTTAGTTCGAATGTTCACCTTCCACACTGCGTGTATGACTACTTCTTGTCTGGGCCTCGAGATTCCGAGGTAGTGGTCGCACCTTCGTCGTCATGCCAAATCCATAGCCTTTCTTGAAACGACGCATCTCGCTTATTGCCTATGTACCGTATTTCCTTCGCGCTTTTTCCTCGTAGACGTACCTATTAAAGCGAACCTTCTTTATCATTCCCCTATTTCAAATGCGTACGTCGCAAATGTCGTTAACACCTCGCCGAACATGCGGCCATGACACATCCCGGTCTATCCAGTGCTTCCGATTTCGGGTAGACGGAATAATTACGTTAGGACTTACCTCACGGCCTTCCATAGCGTCACTTGCTTTCGTCCATCGTACGTCGCTTATATAGGAAAATCCTATTTCTTATGACGTGACTCTATCGCACGATCATGGGACAAAAAGAAGGTCAACAATTCCTAGATGCCCCGCACCTCACCGTTTATAAATGTGGCCGGCCACACCCATAAACGAGGACTCACCTGGACACCGACTTTGCGGACATCCCTTAGGACCAGGCTGCTCACGATACCACTTCATCACACCACGATCAAGATTAGGGTGTGACAAATATATCATCACTCCTTATAACTTTAACTCCCAATATCATATTTACTTCACCCAGATCTTTCATATCAAATTAGTAGACAAAAATAATTTGGTACTTTCCACAATATTTAAATTTGTACCAAAGATGAGCATGTCATCAACATATAAGCATATTATCACATAATCTTTGTCTACCACTTTAGTATAAACACATTTATCTACTTCAACAGAAGAAATATCATCTCTCAATAAGACTTGATCAAATTTCTCATGCCACTGTTTAGGAGCTTGCTTAGGGCCATAAAGAGATTTCATTAATTTACAAACTTTATTTTCTTGTCCAGTAACAATACATCCATCAGGTTGAACCATATAAATTTCTTCTTCTAAATCACCATTTACAAAAACTGTTTTAACATCCATTTGATGGATAAAAAGCTTGTGAATTGATGCTAAGGCAATTAACACTCAAATAGAAGCAATACTAGTCACCAGGGGTGTTCGTGGTTCGGTTTGAGTCGGTTATCCTCTAAAAGATGACCAAATCAACTTAGTCGGTTTTCCAAATGTTAGAATCAAATCAAATCAAATCAATTAAGTCAATTTTTCATTGCTTCGGTTTTTGTCGGTTTAGTCGGGTTTTTGAATTTTTATCGGTTTTTATTTAAATATATGACAATATACGTTCAAGCACAAATTGAATTGACTATTTTCTAGCATAACACTACCAAATCAATTACACCTATTTGAGAAAAGAAAGAAATATAAACATAATCAAGTTAAAACCCCATTTTTTCTCCATAATAATTCCCCCAAATGTTCTAGAGAGATCAGCCACCATATGAGAGCATGCACACAACATAAAAGTGAGGATTTTGAGTAATTTCAAGTGACGGAGTATTAATCGAGGTCCGGGTAACGTGTAGTCGTGATTATAGTTTTGTCTTGCGTTGGAATTGGCTTGGATTCAAAATAAATATTGAAGATATTGCAGCTCTAGCAAGAATAAGGTATGAATCTCTCCTTATTAATATTAATTTCAGTTTATTTACGGAGATAAAGTTATTAAATAGTCGTATAACAAGTTGGATAGTTGAGAAGCTTGGAAAACATCGTGTGGGATGTTTTATGGAGCCTATTGGTGTTGATAATGTTTTTGTGATGTTGGTATTGTTGTTGGTCATTGGATTATGATTTCGGGCTAGGCATATAAACAGGGGAGATGCTGCCTGAATTTCGGTAGATTCTAAATGGATTTAAATTGAAGGCTTAAGATAAGCATGTGACAATGAGCCTAACAATAGTATGAATGTTTACATGTAGATTTACGAGCTTGGAAGGATAAACGTTGAATAGCTAAGGAGACCAAAAGGTATGTTAAGGCTATTCCTTTTTCTTTTAAAGGCATGATTCATTTCCTATGAACATATACACGCCTTCCATTTTCTGAAAAATACTAGCAGTTCATGATTCTCAAAATCCTTATGATGCTAAAGACGAATGTTTTCTATAAGGACCATGATGAGGATTATGATGATCCCATTTCTAGAGATTCCAAAGTTATGGTTTTAATGTCATTATGAGATTACTGAGCTGGTTTCAAGATTTGATTATGTTTGTTGATGCTGATCTCATCTTATGATTTTGCTCAAAAGGCATGATTCCTATTTTATGATTCCATATATGTTTCCATAACTCTCTTACTTCCAAAAGTTAGAAGTTCACGATTCTTAAAAACTTCTTATGATACTTAAGATGAGATGTTTTCTATGATGAACATGATGATGATGATCTTAATTCTAGTAATTCCAAAGCTTATGATTTTAATGCTATTATGAGATTATTGAGCTTATTTCATGATTTTCTTGATTTTATTCATTGTTGTTGATCTCCCTTATAAAATTGTTC